>NW_024729979.1:0-22020 GCF_018991925.1 Homarus americanus | reverse complement strand
TGATCGAGATATAACAAAGTCCGCTGATCGAGTATAACAAAGTCCCCTGATTGAGTATAACAAAGGCCCCTCATCGAGTATAACAAAGTCCCCTGATCAAGTATAACAAAGTCCGCTTATCGAGTATAACAAAGTCCCCTGATCGGGTATAACAAAGTCCCTGATCAGGTATAACAAAGGCCCTGATCGAGTTTAACAAAGGCCCTGAACGAATATAACAAAATCCCCTGGTCGAGTATAACAAAATCCCCTGGTCGAGTATAACAAAGTCCCCTGATCGAGTATAACAAAGTCCCTTGATCGAATATAACAAAGTCCCCTGACCGTTTATAACAAAGTCCCCTGGTCGAGTATAACAAAGGCCCCTCATCGAATATAACAAAGTCCCCTGATCAAGTATAACAAAGTCCCCTGAACGAGTATAACAAAGTTCCCTGATCGAGAATAACAAAATCCCTGATCGAGTATAACAAAGGCCCTGATCGGAAGGTTTAACAAAGGCCCTGATCGAGAGTAAAGGCCCTGATCGAGCATAACAAAGTCCTTTGGTCGAGTATAACAAAGGCCCCTCATCGAGTTTAACAAAGGCCCCTCATCGAGTATAACAAAGTCCCCTGATCGAGTATAACAAAGGCCCCTGATCGAGTTTAACAAAGGCCCCTGATCGAATATAACAAAGTCCCCTGGTCGAGTATAACAAACTCCCCTGGTCGAGTATAACAAAGTGTCCTGATCGAGTATAACAAAGTCCCCTGATCGAGTATAACAGAGTCCGCTGATCGAGTATAACAAAGTAACCTGATCGAGCAAAACAAAGTCCCCTAATCGACTATAACAAAGCCCCCTGATCGAGTATAACAAAGTCCCCTGATAGAGTATAACAAAGTCCCCAGGTCGAGTATAACAAAGGCCCCTCATCGAGTTTAAAAAAAGGCCCCTCATCGAGTATAACAAAGTCCCCTGGTCGAGTATAACAAAGGCCCCTCATCGAGTTTAACAAAGGCCTCTCATCGAGTATAACACAGTACTTTGATCAAGTATAACAAAGTCCCCTGAACGAGTATAACACAGTCCCCTGATCGAGAATAACAAAGTCTGCTGATCGAGTATAACAAAGTCCCCTGATCGAGTATAACAAAGGCCCCTCAACGAGTATAACAAAGTCCCCTGATCGAGTATAACAAAGTCCACTGATCGAGTATAACAAAGTCCCCTGATCGAGTATAAAAATGCCCCCTAATCGAGTATAACAAAGTCCCCTCATCGAGTATAACAAAGTCCCCTGATCTAGTATAACAAAGCCCCCTCATCGAGTATAACAAAGTCCCCTGATCGAGGATAACAAAGTCCTTGATCGAGTATAACAAAGACTCCTGATCGAGTATAACAAAGTCCCCTGATCGAGTATAACAAAGGCATCTGATCGAGTATAACAAAGTCCCCTGATCGAGTATAACAAAGTCCCCTGATCGAGTATAACGACTCCCTGAACAGGTATAACAAAGTCCCTGATCGAGAGTAAGACAAAGTCCCTGATCGAGTATAACAAAGTCCCTTGACCGATTATAACAAGGCCCTGATCAAGTATAACAAAGCCCTCTCATCATTAATATAACAAAGCCCCCCTCATCAGGTACAACAAAGCTCCCTGAACAGGTATAACAAAGTCCCCTATTTGATTATAACAAAGGCCCTGATCGAGTATAACAAAGTTCCCTGATCGAGTATAACTAAGCCCCCTGATCGAGTACAACAAAGTCCCCTGATCGAGTTTAACAAAGGCCCCTGATCGAGTATAACAAAGTCCCCTGGTCGAGTATAGCAAAGGCCCCTCATCGAGTTTAAGAAAGTCCCCTGATAAAGTATTACAAAGTCCCCTGAATGAGTATAACAAAGTCCCCTGATCAAGAATAACAAAGTCCGCTGATCGAGTATAACAAAGTCCCCTGATCGAGTATAACAAAGGCCCCTCATCGAGTATAACAAAGGCCCCTAATGGAGTTTAACAAAGGCCCCTAATCGAGTATAACAAAGTCCCCTGGTCGAGTATATCATGCTCCCTTGGTCGAGTATAACAAAGTCCCCTGATCGAGTATAACAAAGACCCCTGATCGAGTATAACAAAGTCCCCTGAACGATTATAACAAAGTCCCCTGTTTGAGTATAACAAAGGCCCCTCATCGAGTATAACAAAGTCCCCTGATCAAGTATAACAAAGTCCCCTCAACGAGTATAACAAAGTCCCCTGATCGAGTATAACAAAGTCCCCTGATCGAGTATAACAAAGGCCCCTGATCGAGTTTAACAAAGGCCCATGATCGAATATAACAAAGTCCCCTGGTCGAGTATATCAAACTCCCCTGGTCGAGTATAACAAAGTCCCCTGATCGAGTATAACAAAGTCCCCTGATCGAGTATAACAAAGTCCCCTGACCGTTTATAACAAAGTCCCCTGGTCGAGTATAACAAAGGCCCCTCATCGAGTATAACAAAGTCCCCTGATCAAGTATAACAAAGTCCCCTGAACGAGTATAACAAACTTCCCTGATCGAGAATAACAAAATCCCCTGATCGAGTATAACAAAGGCCCCTGATCGAGTATAACAAAGGCCCCTCATCGAGCATAACAAAGGCCCCTCATCGAGCTTAACAAAGGCCCCTCATCGAGTATAACAAAGTCTCCTGATCGAGTATAAAAAAGTCCCTTGAACGATTAAAATAAAGGCCCCTGATCAAGTATAACAATCCTGATCGAAGGCCCTGATCATGATAACAGCTTCTGATCGTGGTATAACAAAGCCCTCATCGAGCATAAATAAAACTCTTGATCATGAGGCAACAAAGTCCCTGAACGAGTATAACAAAGTCCCTGATCGAGTGTAACAAAGTCCCTCACCGAGTATAACAAAGTTCCTGATCATATATATATCAAAGACCTCATAGAGTATGCAACAATGTTCCTGACGAGGATAGCAAAATCCCTGATAGAGTATACCAAAGTCCCCTGATCGAGTATAACAAAGCCCTCTATGGAGAGTAATATCTCTGATCGAGATAGCAAAATACCCTGATAGAGTATAACAAAGTCCCTGAACGATTATAACAAAGTCCCTGGTCGAGTATAACAAAGGCCCCTCATCGAGTTTAACAGGGGCCCTCATCGGGAATAACAGTCCCCTTATCTTGTATAACAAAGTCCCTGAACGAGTATAACAAAATCCCCAGATCGAGAAAAACAAAGTCCGCTGATCGAGTGTATAACAAAGTCTCCTGATTGAGTATAACAAAGGCCCTCATCGAGTATAACAAAGTCCCTGATCGAGTATAACAAAGTCCCCTGATCGAAGGTAAAACAACGGCCCTGATCGAGTTTAACAAAGTCCCTGGTCGAATATAACAAACTCCCCTGGTTAGAGTATAACAAAGTCCCCTGATCGAGTATAACAAAGTCCCTTGATCGAGTATAACAAAGTCCTGACCGTTTATAACAAAAGTCCCTGGTCGAGTATAACAAAGGCCCTCATCGAGTATATCAAAGTCCCCTAATCCAAGTATAACAAAGTCCCTGAACGAGTATAACAAAGTTCCTGATCGACAATAACAAAATCCTGTCGAGTATAACAAAGGCCCCTGATCGAGTATAACAAAGTCCTTTGGTCGAGTATAACAGCGTCTCTATCGAGTTTAACAAGGCCCCTATCGAGTATAACAAGTCCCTGATCGAGTATAAAAAGTCCCTTGAACGATTAAAATAGCCCTGATCAAGTATAACAAAGCCCCTGATCGTGTATAACAAAGCCCCCTCATCGAGCCTAACAAAGTCCCTGATCAAGTATAACAAAAGTCCCCTGAACGAGTATAACAAGTCCCCTGATCGAGTATAACAGAGTCCGCTGATCGAGTATAACAAAGTCACCTGATCGAGCAAAACAAAGTTCCCTAATCGACCATAACAAAGCCCCTGATCGAGTATAACAAAGGCCCTCATCGAGTATAACAAATTCCTGATCGAGTATAAAGGCCCCTCATCGAGTTTAACAAAGGCCCTCATCGGGTATAACAAAGTCCCCTGGTCGAGTATAACAAACTCCCCTGGTCGAGTATAACAAAAGTCCCCTGATCGAGTATAACAAGTCCCCTGATCATTATAACAAGGCCCCTCATCGAGTATAACAAAGGCCCTAATTGGAGTTTAACAAAGGCCCCTGATCGAGGTATAACAAAGTCCCCTGGTCGAGTATATCAAGCTCCCCTGGTCGAGTATAACAATGTCCCCTGATCGAGTATAACAAAGTCCCTGATCGAGTATAATAAAGTCCCTGAACGATTATAACAAAAAGTCCCTGGTCGATTATAACAAAGGCCCCTCATCGAGTTTAACAAGTCCCTGTTCAATTATAACAAAGTCCTGGAGGTTATAACAAAATCCCTGGTCGAGTATAACAAAGGGCCCTCATCGAGTATAACAAAGTCCCCTGATCAGGTACAACAAAGTCCCTAATCGAGTTTAACCAAGGCCCCTGATCAGGTATAACAAAGTCCCTGGTCGAGTATAAAAAAGTCCCCTGGTCGAGTATAACAGCCCCTCATCGAGTTTAACAAGGCCCCTCATCGAGTATAACAAAAGTCCCCTGATCGAGTATAACAAAAGTCCCTGAACGTTTATAACAAAGTCCCATGGTCGAGTATAACAAAGGCCCCTCATCGAGTATAACAAAGTCCCCTGATCCGTATAACAAAGTCCCTGAACGAGGTATAACAAAGTCCCCTGATCGAGAATAACAAATCCCCTGATCAGGTATAACAAGGCCCTGATCGAGCTTAACAAAGGGCCCTGATCGAGTATAAGAAAGTCCCTGGTCGGTATAACAAAGGCCCTCATCGAGGTTTAACAAAGGCCCTCATCGAGTATAACAAAGTCCTGATCGAGTATAAAAAGTCCATGAACGATTAAAATAAAGGCCCCTGGTCAAGTATAAGCAAAGCCCCCTGATCGTGTATAACTAAAGCCCCTCATCGAGTATAACAAAGTCCCTGATCAAGTATAACAAAGTCCCTGAACGAGTATAACAAAAGTCCCTTGATCCGAGTATAACAAAAGAGTCCCCTCACCGGAGTATAACAAAGGATTCCTGATCTGGTATAACAAGCCCCCTTCTAGAGTATAAAAATGTCCCTGATCGAGGATAGCAAAAATCCTGATAAGAGAGTAACTAAAGTCCCTGATCGAGTATAACAGAGTCTCGCTGATCAAGTATAACAAAGTCACCTGATCGAGCAAAACAAAGTTCCTAATCGACTATAACAAAGCCCCCAGATCCAGTATAACAAAGTCCCTGATCGAGTATAACAGAGGCCCCTGAACAGGTTTAACAAAGGCCCTCATCGAGTATAACAAAGTCCCTGGTCAATTATAACAAACTCCAACTGGTCGAGGTATAACAAACTCAACTGGTCTAGGTATAACAAAGAACCCTGGTGAAGTATACCAAAGTCCCTGATGGAGGTATAACAGGGGCCCTTGATCAGTATAACAAAGGCCCTGATCGAGTATAACAACGTCCCCTGATCGAGTATAACAAAGTCCGCTGATCAGGTATAACAGAGTCCCTGATCGAGTATAACAAAAGTCCCTGATCGAGTATAACAAGTCCCTGATTGAGTATAACAAAGTCCCTTGAGCGATTATAACAAAGGCCCTGATCAAGTATAACAAAAGCCCCTGATCGTGTATAACAAAGCCCCTTATCGAGTATAACAAATCCCCTGATCGAGTATAACAAAGCCCTCTGATCGAGTACAACAAAAGTCCCCTGATCGGATTTAACAAAGGCCCTGATCGAGTATAACAAAGTCCCTGGTCGAGTATAACAAAAGGCCGCTCATCGAGTTTAACAAAGGCCCTCATCAGGTTTAACAAAGTCCTTTGATCCGTATAACAAGTCCCTGACGAGTATAACACAGTCTGATCGAGAATAACAAAGTCTGCGTTAAGGTATAACAAAGTCCCCTGATCGAGTATAACAAAGGCCCCTCAGCAGGTATGACAAAGGTCCCCAGATCGAGTATAACAAAGTCCGCTGATCGAGTATAACAAAGTCCCTGATCGAGTTATCTAAAGTCCCTGATCGAGTATAACAAAGTCCCTGATCGAGGTATAACAAAGTCCCTGATCGAGGTATAACAAAGTCCCTGATCGAGTATAACAAGGCCCTGATCGGGTATAAACAAAGTCCCTGTTAAGTATAACAAAGTCCCCTGATCGAGTATAACAAAGTCCTGATCGAGATTATAACAAGTCCCTGGTCGAGCACGCCAACACTCTCGTTGGTTATAACAAAGTCCTGATCAGGTATAACAAAGTCCCTTGATCGAGTATAACAAAGTCCCTGATCCGGTATAACAAGTCCCTGAACAATTTTACAAAGTCCTGGTCAGGTATAACAAGGCCCTCATCGAGTATAACAAAGTCCCTGATCAGTAAACAGGAATCCCTGAACGAGTATAACAAAGTCCTGATCGAGAATAACAAAATCAGCTGATCGGTATAACAAAGTTCCTGATAGAGTATAACAAAGTCCCTCATCGAGAGTTATAACAAAGGGCCCGGAGTTCAACAAAGGCCCTGATCGAGTTTAACAAAGTCCTGTTCGAGAATAACAAGAGTCCCTGGTCGAGTATATAACAAGGCCCTCATCGAGTATAAGCAGTCCCCTGGTCAAGTATAACAAAGTCCCTGAACGAGTATAACAAAGTTCCCTCGATCGAGAATAACAAAATCCCTGATCGAATATAACAAACCTGATCGAGTATAACAAATTCCCTGATCGAGTATAACAAAGTCCCTGATCGAGTATAACAAGCTCCTGGTCGAGTACAACAAATCCCCTCATCGCGTATAACAAAGTCCTGATCGAGTACAACAAATCCTCATCGAGTATAACAAAGTCCCTGATCTAGGATAACAAAGTCGAGCGAGTATAACAAAAGTCTCTGATCGAGTATAACAAGTCCCTGATCGAGGTATAAAAAGGCCTCTGATCGAGTATAACAAAGTCCCTGATCGAGTATAACAAAGGCTCTTGGTAGAAACAAACTCCCCTGGTCGAGTATAAGTCCCTGATCGAGTACAACAAAGCCCCTCATCGAGCATAACAAAGTCCCCTGATCGAGGATAGCAAAGTCCTTGATCGAGTATAACAAAGTCCTTGACCGATTATAACAAGGCCCCTGATCCAGAGTATAGAAGCCCCCTCATCGGGTACAACAAACTCCCTAATTCCAAGTATAACAACTCCCTGACGGTTAAATAAAAAGGCCCTGATCGAGTAACAAAATTCTCTGTCGAGATATAACAAAAGCCCCTGATCGAGAATAACAAAGTCCGCTGATCGAGGTATAACAGTCCCCTGATCGAGGTATAACAAAGGCCCCTCATCAGGTATAACAAAGGCCCTAATGGAGTTTAAAAAGGCTGATCGAGTATAACAAAGTCCCTGGTACGGTATATAAGCTCCCTGGTCGAAGTATAACAAAGTCTGATCGAGTTTAACAAGGCTGATCGAGTATAACAAGTCCCTGAACGATTATAACAAAGGCTGATGGAGTATAACAAAGTTCCCTGATCAGTATAACAAAGCCCTGATCGGGTACAACAAAGTCCCTGATCGGGTTTAACAAGGCCCCTGATCAGTATAACAAAGTCCCTGGTGGTATAACAAAGGCCCTCATCAGTTTAACAAAGGCCCTCATCGGTATAACAAAGTTCCTGATAAAGTATTACAAGTACAACGAGTATAACAAAGTCCCTGATCGAGTATAACAAAGTCCCTGATCGAGTATAACAAAGTCCCCTGAACGATTATAACAAAATCCCTGGTCGAGGTATAACAAAGGCCCTCATCGAGTATAACATCGAGTATAACAAAGTTCCCTGATAAAGTATTACAAGTCCTGAACAGGTATAACAAAAGTCCCCTGATGTGCGTACATAACAAAATTCTGATCGAGTATAACAAAAGTCCTGACGTTACCAACGGAAATCCCCTGGTCGAGTATAACAAAGGCCCCTCATCGAGTATAACAAAGTCCCTGATCGAGTACAACAAAAGTCCCCTGATCGAGTATAACAAAGAATTACCTAGAACTGATTATAACAAAATCCTGGTCGAGTATAGCGAAATTTCATCGAGTATAACAAAAGTCCCTGATCGGAGTACAACAAAGTCTCCTGATTGGTACAACAAGGCCCCTCATCGAGTATAACAAAAGTCCTGATCCAAGTGATATAACAAAAGTCCGCTTATCGAGTATAACAAAGTCCGCACGGTCAGACCATAACAAAGTCCCTGATCGAGTAAAACAAGGCCCCTGATCGAGTTTAACGAAGGCCCCTGATCAGATATAACAAAGAACCCTGATCAGAGTACAACAAGTCACCCCATATCAGGTTTTAACAAGGCCCCTGATCGAGTATAACAAAGGCCCTCATCGGTTTAACAAGGCCCCTCATCGCGGGAATAACAAGTCCCTTATCCAGAGTATAACAAGATCCCTGAACGGTATAACAAAAATCTACAGATCCCTGAAAAACAGGAGTCCACTGGTCGAGTATATAATAAAGAGTCCCTGATTGAGAATTGTAACAAGGCCCCTCATCGAGCATAACAGAGATCTCCCTGATCAAGTTTAACAAGAGATTAAACTGGTCGAGTATAAACAAAAGTCCCCTGATCGAGTATAACAAAGGATCCACTGATCAAATTTATAACAAAGGCCCCTGATCGAGTTTTAACAAAGGCCCTGATCGGGCTATAACAAAGTCCCTGGTCGAGGTATAACAAACTCCCCTAGTTAAGGCAACAACAAAGTCCCCTGATCGAGGTATAACAAAGTCCTTGACCGTTTTATAACAAAAGTCCCTGGTCGAGTATAACAAAAGGCCCCTCATCGAGTATAACAAAGTCCCTGATCCAAGTAACAGGGACTACTGAACTTGAGTATAAAAGTTCTGATCAGAATAACAAAATCCCTGATCGAGGTATAACAAAAGGCCCTGATCGAGTTTAACAAAGGCCCTGATCAGTATAACAAGATCCTTTGGTCGAGAGTATAACAAAGGCTCTCATCGGCTTAACAAAGACCCCTCATCGAGGCTTAACAAAAAGAGGCCCTCATCGAGAATAACAAAGTCCCCTGATCCAGTATAAAAAGTCCTTGAACGGTTGAAATGAGTACATGATCCGTAAGCAGCCTGATCAAGTATACCAAAGACCCCTCATAGAGTATAACAATGTTCCCTGATCAAGGATAGCAAAATCCTCTGATAGAGTATACCAAAGTCCCCTGATCGAGTATAACAAAGTCCCCTCACCGAGTATAACAAAGTTCCCTGATCGAGTATAACAAAGCCCCCTCATAGAGTATAACAATATCCTCTGATCGAGGATAGCAAAATCCCCTGATAGAGTATAACAAAGTCCCCTGATCGACTATAACAGAGTCCGCTGATCGAGTTTAACAAAGTCACCTGATCGAGCAAAACAAAGTTCCCTAATCGACTATAACAAAGCCCCCTGATCGAGTATAACAAAGTCCCCTGATCGAGTATAACAGAGGCCCCTGATCGAGTTTAACAAAGGTCCCTCATCGAGTTTAACAAAGTCCCCTGTTCAATTATAACAAAGTCCCCTGAACGATTATAACAAAATCCCCTGGTCGAGTATAACAAAGTCCCCTCATCGAGTATAACAAAGTCCCCTGATCGAGTACAACAAAGTCCCCTGATCGAGTTTAACAAAGGCCCCTCATCGAGTATAACAAAGTCCCATGGTCGAGTATAACAAACTCCCCTGGTCGAGTATAACAAATTCCCCTGATCGAGTATAACAAAGTCCCCTGATCGAGTATAACAAAATCCCTTGAACGATTATAACAAAGTCCCCTGGTCGAGTATAACAAAGGCCCCTCATCGAGTATAACAAAGTCCCCTGATCAATTATAACAAAGTCCCCTCAACGAGTATAACAAAGTCCCCTGATCGAGATTAACAAATGTCCCTGATCGAGTATAACAAAGCCCCCTGATCGAGTACAACAATTCCCCATATCGAGTTTAACAAAGGCCCCTAATCGAGTATAACAAAGTCCCCTGGTCGAGTATAACAAAGGCCCCTCATCGAGTTTAACAAAGGCCCCTCATCGGGAATAACAAAGTCCCCTTATCAAGTATAACAAAGTCCCCTAAACGAGTATAACAAAATCCCCAGATCGAGAAAAACAAAGTCCGCTGATCGAGTATAACAAAGTCCCCTGATTGCATATAACAAAGGCCCCTCATCGAGTATAACAAAGTTCCCTGATCAAGTATAACAAAGTCCGCTTATCGAGTATAACAAAGTCCCCTGATCGAGTATAACAAAGTCCCCTGATCGAGTATAACAAAGGCCCCTGATCGAGTTTGACAAAGGCGCCTGATCGAATATAACAAAGTTCCCTGGGCGAGTATAACAAACTCCCCTGGTCGAGTATAACAAAGGCCCCTCATCGAGTATAACAAAGTCCTCTGATCGAGTATAAAAAAGTCCCTTGAACGATTAAAATAAAGGCCACTGGTCAAGTATAACAAAGCCCCCTGATCGTGTATAACAAAGCCCCCTCATCGAGCAAAACAAAGTCCCCTGATCAAGTATAACAAAGTCCCCTGAACTAGTATAACAAAGTCCCCTGATCAAGTATAACAAAGTCCCCTGAACTAGTATAACAAAGGAAAAGTCCTTGGTGATTGAAATAAAGGCCCCTGATCAAGTATAACCTAAGCCCTGATCGTGTATAATAAAGCCCCTCATCGAGCATAACAAACTCCTGATCCAGAGTATAACAAGTCGCACAGACAGGTAATAACAAGTCCCTGATCATTTTCAGCGCTAAAGTTCCTCACCGAGGTATAACAAAGTTCCCTGATCAGGTATACCCGGAGCCCTCGTAGAGGTATAACAATGTCCCTGATGAGGATAGCAAATCCTGATAAGTGATATAACAAGTCCCTGATCGAAGGTATAACAAAGTCACCTGATCGGAGGCAAAACAAAGAGTTCCCTATTTGACCATAACAAAGCCCCCTAGTCGAGGTATAACAAAGTCCCTGATAGAGTATAGCAAGTCCCTGATCCGGAGAGTATATAACAGAGGCCCTGATCCGGAGTTTAACAAAAGGCCCCTCATCAGGTATAACAAAGTCCCTGGTCGGGGGTATGGCAGGCCCGCATCGGGTTTAACAAGGCCCTCATCGAGGTATAACAAAAGTCCCTGGTCGAGTACAACAAAGGTCCCCTGATCGGAGTTTTAACAAAGGCCCTCATTGAGGTATAACCAAGTCCCTGGTCGAGTATAATAAACTCCCTGGTCGAGGTATAACAAAAGGTCCCCGGATCGGTATAACAAAGTCCCTGATCAAGTATAACGAGGCCCCTCATCGAGCATAACAAAGGCCCCTAATGGAGTTTAACAAAGGCCCCTGATCGAGGTATAACAAAGTCCCTGGTCGAGTATATCAAGCTCCTGGTCGGTATAACAAAGTCCCTGATCGAGTATAATACAAGTCCCTGAACGATTATAACAAAGTCCCTGGTCGAGTATAACAAAGGCCCCTCATCGAGTTTAACCGAGTCCCTGTTCAATTGTAACAAGAGTTCCCAGAACGATTATAACAAAAAAATCCCTGGTCGAGTATAACAAAGGCCCCTCATCGAGTATAACAAAGTCCCCTGATTGAGTACAACAAAGTCCCTGATCGAGGTTTAACCAAGGCCCCTGATCGAGTATAACAAAGTCCCTGAACGATTATAACAAAGTCCCTGGTCGAGTATAACAAAGGACCTCATCGAGTATAAGAAAGTCCCTGATCAAGTATAACAAAGTCCCGCAACAGGTATAACAAATGTCCCTGATCGGGTATAACAAAGCCCCTGATCGAGTACAACAAAGGTCCCCATATCGAATTTAACAAAGGCCGCTAATCAAGTATAACAAAGTCCCTGAACGAGTATAACAAAATCCCCAGATCGAGAATAACAAAGTCCGCTGATCGGGTTTAACAAAGTCCCCTAATTGAGTATAACAAAGTCCCCTGATCGGGTATAACAAAGTCCCTGTGATCGAGTATAACAAAGTCCCCTGAACGTTTATAACAAAGTCCATGGTCGAGTATAACAAAGGCCTCATCGAGTATAACAAAGTCCCTGATCAAGTATAACAAAGTCCCCTGAACGAGTATAACAAAGTACCCTGATCGAGAATAACAAAATCCCCTGATCGAGGTTTAACAAGGCCCCTGATCGAGTTTAACAAAGGCTGATCGGGAGTATAACAAAGTCCCTGGTCGAGTATAACAAAGGCCCCTCATCGAGTTTAACAAAGGCCCTCATCGAGTATAACAAAGTCCCCTGATCGAGTATAAAAAGTCCCTTGAACGATTAAAATAAAGGCCCTGGTCAAGTATAACAAAGCCCCTGATCGTGTATAACAAAGTCCCCTCACCGAGTATAACAAAGTTCCCTGATCGAGTATAACAAAGCCCCTCATAGAGTATAAAATGTCCCTGATCGAGGATAGCAAAATCCCTGATAAGTATAAAAAGTCCCCTGATCGAGTATAACAGAGTCCGCTGATCGAGTATAACAAAGTCACCTGATCGAGCAAAACAAAGTTCCCTAATCGACTATAACAAAGCCCTGATCGAGTATAACAAAGTCCCTGATAGAGTATAACAAAGTCCCCTGATCGAGTATAACAAGGGCCCTGATCGAGGATAACAAAGTCCTTGATCGAGTATAACAAAGTCCCTTGACCGATTATAACAAAGGCCTTGATCATGTATAACAAAGCCCTCTCATCGTGTATATAAAAGCCCCTCATCGGGTAACAAACTCCCTGATCAAGTATAACAAAGTCCCTGAACCTGTATAACAAAGTCCCTGAACGATTATAACAAAGGCCCGTGATCGAGTATAACAATGTTCCCTGATCGAGTATAACAAAGCCCCTGATCAAGTACAACAAAGTCCCCTGATCGAGTTTAACAAAGGCCCTGATCGAGTATAACAAAGTCCCTGGTCGAGTGTAACAAAAGGCCCTCATCGAGTTTAACAAAGGCCCTCATCGAGTATAACAAAGTCCCCTGATAAAGTATTACAAAGTCCCCTGAACGAGTATAACAAAGTCCCCTGATCGAAAATAACAAAGTCCGCTGATCGGAGTATAACAAAGTCCCTGATCGAGTATAACAAAGTCCCCTGATCGAGTATAACAAAGTCCCCTGAACGATTATAACAAAGTCCCCTGGTCGAGTATAACAAAGGCCCTCATCGAATGTAACAAAGTCCCCTGTTCAATTATAACAAAGTCCCTGAACGATTTTAACAAAATCCCTGGTCGAGTATAACAAAGGCCCTCATCGAGTATAACAAAGTCTCCTGATCGAGTACAACAAAGTCCCTGATCGAGTTTAACAAAGGCCCTCATCGAGTATAACAAAGCCCCTGATCGATTACAACAAAGTCCCCATATCCGAGTTTAACAAAGGCCCCTGATCGAGTATAACAAAGTCCCTTGGTCGAGTATAACAAAGGCCCCTCATCGAGTTTAACAAAGGCCCTCATCGAGTATAACAAAGTCCCCTAATCAAGTATAACAAAAGTCCCTGAACGAGTATAACAAATCCCCAGATCGAGAAAAAAAGTCCGCTGATCGAGTATAACAAAGTTCCCTGATTGAGTATAACAAAGTCCCCTGATCAAGTATAACAAAGTCCGCTGATCGAGTATAACAAAGTCATCTGATCGAGTATAACAAAGGCCCTGGTCAGGTTAACAAAGGCCCTGATCGAATATAACAAAGCCCCTGGTCGAGTATAACAAACTCCCTGGTCGAGTATAACAAAGTCCCTGATGGAGTATAACAAAGTCCCTGATCGAGTATAACAAAGTCCCTGAACGTTTTATAACAAAGTCCCTTTGTCGAGTATAACAAGGCCCCTCATCGAGTATAACAAAGTCCCTGATCAAGTATAACAAAGTCCCTGAACGAGTATAACAAAGTTCCTGATCGAGAATAACAAAATCCTGATCGAGTATAACAAAGGCCCTGATCGAGTTTAACAAAGGCCCTGATCGAGTATAACAAAGTCCCTGGTCGAGTATAACAAAGGTCCTCATCGAGTTTAACAAAGGCCCTCATCGAGTATAACAAAGTCACCTGATCGAGTATACTGATCGAGTATAAAAAGTCTCTTTGAACGATTAAAATAGCGTCTCTGATCAAGTATAACAAAGCCCCTTGATCGTGTATAACAAAGCCCCTAATCGAGCATAACAAAGTCCTTTGATCAAGTATAACAAAGTCCCTGAACGAGTATACCAAAGTCCCTGATCGAGTATAACAAAGTCCCTCTCCGAGTATAACACAAAGTTCCTGATCGAGTATATAACAAAGCCCCCCCCATAGAGTATAAATAATGTCCTCTGATCGAGGATAGCAAAACTCTGATAGAGTATAACAAAGTCACCTGATCGAGCAAAAATAAAGTCTCCCTAATCGACTATAACAAAGTCCCCCTGATAGAGTATATAACAAAGTCCCCTGATAGAGTATAACAAAAGTCCCCTGATAGAGTATATAACAAAGTCCCCTGATCGAGTATAAATATTAGAGGCCCCTGATCGAGTTTAACAAAGCTCTCATCGAGTATATAACAAAGTCCCCTGGTCGAGTATAACAAAGGCCCCTCATCGAGTTTAACAAAGGCCCTCATCGAGTACAACAAAGTCCCTGGTCGAGCAATACAACAAAGTCCCTTATCGAGTTTAACAGAAAGGCCCCTGATCGAGTATAACATGTCCCTGGTCGAGTATACAACCTCTTATCGAGTATATGCGTCCTCATCGAGAGCAACAAAAGTCCCCTGATCGAGTATAACAAAGCCCCTCATCGGTGATACAGTCCCCTGATCGAGGATAATAAAGTCCCTGATCGAGGATAACAAAGTCCCCTGATCGAGGATAACAAAGTCCTTGATCGAGTAACAAAAGTCTCCTGATCGAGTATGTTGTCCCTTGAGCGAGAGTAACAAAGGCCCTTGATCGAGATAACAAAGTCCCTGATCGAGAGTAGCAAAGTCCCTGATCGAGTATAACAAAGTCCCCTGATCGAGTATAACAAATTCCCTGATCGATTATAACAAAGTCCCCTGATCGAGTACAACAGCACCCTCATCGAGTATAATTGAAAGTCCCCCTGATCGAGGATTAACAAAGTCCCCTGACTGAAGCTTAAAAGTCTCCCTGATCGAGTATAACAAAGTCTCCTGATCGAGTATAACAAAGGCCTCTGATCGAGGTAGTAAAGTCCCCTGATCGAAAAGTATACCAAAGTCCCCTGATCGAAAGTATAACAAAGGCCCTTAACTGAGTTTAACAAAGGTCTCTGATCGAGTATACCAAAGTCCCCTGATCGAGTATAACAAACTCCCCTGGTCGAGTATAACAAAGTCCCCTGATCGAGTATAACAAAGTCCCATGATCGAGTTATAACAGCAATTTTGACCGATTATAACAAAGGCCCCTGATCAAGTATAACAAAGCCCTCCTCATCGTGTATACCAGCCCTCATCGAGGATAACAAGTCCCCTGATCGAGTATAACAAAAGTTCTCGATCGAGGATAACAAAGTCCCCCTGGTCGAAAGTATAACAAAGGCCCCTCATCGAGTTTAACAGGCCCTCATCGAGTCTACAAAGTCCCGCGATAAAGTATTACAAAGTCCCCTGAACGAGTATACCGAAAGTCCCCCTGATCGAGAATAACAAAGTCCGCTGATCGAGTATAACAAAGTCCCCTAATCGAGAGTATAACAAAGGCCCCTTAATGGAGTTTAACAAAGGCCCCTGATCAAGTATAACAAAGTCCTTGATCGAAAGATAACAAAGTCCCCTGAACGATTATAACAAAGTCCTCGGTCGAGCAACAAAGGCCCTCATCGAGTTTAACAAAGTCCTCTGTTCAATTAAAAACAAAGTCCCTGAACGATTATAAATAAAATCCCTGGTCGAGTATGAACAAAGCGTTCCTCATCGAGAAGCAAGTCCCCATCAGCTTAACAAAGGCCCCCTATCGAGTATAACAAACTCCCTGTTCGGAGTATACCAAACTCCCCCGGTCGAGTGATAACAAAGTCCCCTGATCGAGTATAACAAAGTCCCCTTGATCGAGTTTACCAAAAGGCCCTCATCGAAAGTATAACAAAGTCCCCTGGTCGAGTATAACAAAGGCCCTCATCGAAGTATAACAAAGTCCTTGATCAAGTATAACAAAGTCCTCAACGAGTATGAATATAGTCCCATGATCGAGTTTAACAAACAGTCCCTCATCGCATAACAAAGCCCCTGATCGAGTGGGCCAACAAAAAAGTCCCTCATATCGAGTTTAACAAAGGCCCCTGATCGAGTATAACAAAGTCCCCTGGTCGAGTATAACAAAGGCCCTTCATCGAGTTTAACAAAGGCCCCTCGTCGAGTATAGCAAAGTCCCCTGATCGAGTATAAGAAAGTCCCTTGAACGATTATAATAAAGGCCCCTGATCAAGTATAACAAAGCCCCCTGATCGTGTATAACAAAGCCCCCTAATCGAGCATAACAAAGTCCCTTGATCAAGTATAACAAAGTCCCCTGAACGAGTATAACAAAGGCCCCTGATCGAGTATAACAAAGTCCCCTCACCGAGTATAACAAAGTTCCCTGATCGAGTATAACAAAGCCCCCTCATAGAGTATAACAATGTCCTCTGATCGAGGATAGCAAAATCCCCTGATAGAGTATAACAAAGTCCCCTGATCGAGTATAACAGAGTCCGCTGATCGAGTATAACAAAGTCACCTGATCGAGCAAAACAAAGTTCCCTAATCGACTATAACAAAGCCCCCTGATCGAGTATAGCAAAGTCCCCTAATAGAGTATAACAAAGTCCCCTGATCGAGTATAACAAAGGCCCCTCATCGAGTTTAACAAAGGCCCCTCATTGAGTATAACAAAGTCCCCTTGTCGAGTATAACAAAGGTCCCTCATCGAGTTTAACAAAGGCCCTCATCGAGTATAACAAAGTCCCCTGGTCGATTATAACAAACTCCCCTGGTCGAGTATAACAAAGAACCCTGGTCGAGTATTACAAAGTCCCCTGATGGAGTATATAAGTAACAAACTCCCCTGGTCGAGAGCAACAAAGTCCTGATCGAGTATAACAAAGTCCCCTGATCGAAAGTATAACAAACTCCCCTGATCGAGTATAACAAAGTCCCCTGAACGATTATAACAAAGGCCCTGATCGAGTATAACAAAGTCACCTGATCGAGCAAAACAAAGTTCCCTAATCGACTATAACAAAGCCCCCTGATCGAGTATAACAAAGTCCCCTGATAGAGTATAACAAAGTCCCCTGGTCGAGTATAACAAAGGCCCCTCATCGAGTTTAACAAAGGCCTCTCATCGAGTATAACAAAGTCCTTTGATCAAGTATAACAAAGTCCCCTGAACGAGTATAACACTGTCCCCTGATCGAGAATAACAAAGTCTGCTGATCGAGTATAACAAAGTCCCCTGATCGAGTATAACAAAGGCCCCTCAACGAGTATAACAAAGTCCCCCGATCGAGTATAACAAAGTCAGCTGATCGAGTATAACAAAGTCCCGTGATCGAGTATAACAAAGTCCCCTGATCTAGTATAACAAAGGCCCCTGATCGAGTTTAACAAAGGCCCCTGATCGAGTATAACAAAGTCCCCTGGTCGAGTATAACAAAGTCACCTGATCGAGTATAACAAAGTCCCCTGAACAATTTTAACAAAGTCCCCTGGTCGAGTATAACAAAGGCCCCTCATCGAGTATAACAAAGTCCCCTGATCAAGTATAACAAACTCCCCTGAACGAGTATAACAAAGTCCCCTGATCGAGAATAACAAAATCAGCTGATCGAGTATAACAAAGTTCCCTTATAGAGTATAACAAAGTCCCCTGATCGAGTATAACAAAGGCCCCTGATCGAGTTCAACAAAGGCCCCTGATCGAGTATAACAAAGTCCCCTGTTCGAGTATAACAAAGTCATATGATCGAGAATAACAAAGTCTCCTCATCGAATATAACAAATTTCCCTGATCGAGTATAACAAATCCCCCTGATCGAGTATAACAAAGTCCCCTGATCAAGTATAACAAACTCCCCTGGTCGAGTATAACAAAGTCCCCTATTCGAGTATAACAAAGTCCCCTGATCGAGTATAAAAATGGCCCCTAATCGAGTATAGCAAAGTCCCCTCATCGAGTATAACAAAGTCCCCTGATCGAGTACAACAAAGCCCCCTCATCGAGTATAACAAAGTCCCCTGATCGAGGATAACAAAGTCCTTGATCGAGTATAACAAAGTCCCCTGATCGAGTATAACAAAGTCACCTGATCGAGTATAACAAAGTCCCCAGATCGAGTATAACAAAGGCCACTGATCAAGTATAACAAAGTCCCCTGTTCGAGTATAACAAAGGCCCGTGATCGAGTATAACAAAGGCCCCTAATCGAGTTTAACAAAGGCCCCTCATCGAGTATAACAAAGTCCCCTGATCGAGTATAACAAACTCCCCTGATCGAGTATAACAAAGTCCCCTGATCGAGTATAACAAAGTCCCCTGAACGATTATAACAATGTCCCCTGGTCGAAAGTATAACAAAGGCCCTCATCGAGTATAACAGTCCCTGATCGAGTACAACAAAGTCCCCTGATCGAGTTTAACAACGGCCCTCATCGAAGTAGCACAAAGTCCTGGTCGAGTATAACAACTCCCCTGGTCGAGTATAACAAAGTCCCTGATCGAGTATAACAAAGTCCCCTGATCGAGTATAACAAAGTCCCCAGATCGGGTTTAACAAAAGCTCCTGATCGAGTATAACAAAGTCTTCTGGTCAGGTATAACAAAGGCCCTCATCGAGTTTAACAAAGGCCCTCATCGGGAATAACAAGGCCCCTCATCGAGTTTAACAAAGGCCCCTGATCGAATATAACAAAGTCCCCTGGTCGAGTATAACAAACTCCCCTGGTCGAGTATAACAAAGTCCCATGATCGAGTATAACAAAGTCCCCTGAACGTTTATAACAAAATCTCCTGGTCGAGTATAACAAAGGCCCCTCATCGAGTATAACAAAGTCCCCTGATCAAGTATAACAAAGTCCCCTGAACGAGTATAACAAAGTTCCTTGATCGAGAATAACAAAGTTCCCTGATCGAGAATAACAAAATCCCCTGATCGTGTATAACAAAGGCCCCTGATCGGGTATAACAAAGCCCCTGGTCGAGTATAACAAAGGCCCACTCATCGAGCATAACAAAGTCCCCTGATCAAGTATAACAAAGTCCCCTGAACGAGTATAACAAAGTCCCCTGATCGAGTATAACAAAGTCCCCTCACCGAGTATAACAAAGTTCCCTGATCGAGTATAACAAAGCCCCCTCATAGAGTATAACAATGTCCCCTCATCGAGGATAGCAAAATCTCCTGATCGGGTTTAACAAAGGCCCCTCATCGAGTATAACAAAGTCCGCTGATCGAGTATAACAAAGTCACCTGATCGAGCAAAACAAAGTTCCCTAATCGACTATAACAAAGCCCCCTGATCGAGTATAGCAAAGTCCCCTGATAGAGTATAACAAAGTCCCCTCATAGAGTATAACAAAGGCCCCTCATCGAGTTTAACAAAGGCCCCTCATCGAGTATAACAAAGTCCCCTGGTCGAGTATAACAAAGGCCCCTCATCGAGTTTAACAAAGGCCCCTCGTCGAGTATAATAAAGTCCCCTGGTCGAGTATAACAAACTCCCCTGGTCGAGTATAACAAAGAACCCTGGTCGAGTATAACAAAGTCCCCTGATGGAGTATAACAAAGGCCCCTGATCGAGTTTAACAAAGAACCCAGATCGAGTATAACAACGTCCACTGATCGAGTATAACAAAGTCCCCTGATCGAGTATAACAAAGTCCCCTGATCGAGTATAACAAAGTCCCCTGATCAAAAGTAGCAATACAAGGCCCTGATCGAGGTTTAACAAAAGGCACTGATCCGAGGTATATCAAAGTCCCCTGGTGGTATAACAAACAAAGGCCCCTGATCGAGTATAACAAAGTTCCCCTGATCGAGTATAACAATGTCCCCTAATCGGGTATAACAAAGTTCCCCTGATCGAGAATAACAAAGTCCCCTGATCGAGTATAACAAAACCCCTAATCGAGTATAACAAAGTGCCCTCATCGAGTATAACAAAGTCCCCTAATCGAGTATAACAAAGCCCCCTCATCGAGTATAACAAAGTCTCCTGATCGAGGATAAGAAAGTCCTTGATCGAGTATAACAAAGTCCCCTCATCGAGTATAACAAAGTCTCCTAATCGAGTATAACAAAGTCCCCTGATCGAGTATAACAAAGGCCTCTGATCGAGTATAACAAAGTCCCTGTCGAGGTATAACAAAAGTCCCTGAACGATTATAACAAAAGCCCCTGATCAAGTTTAACAAAGGCCCTGATCGAGTTTAACAACGGCCCCTGATCGAGTATAACAAAGTCCCCTGGTCGAGTATAACAAAGGCCCCTCATCGATTTTAACAAAGGCCCCTCATCGAGTTTAACAAAGGACCCTCATCGAGTATAACAAAGTCCGCTGGTCGAGTATAACAAAATCCCCTGATCGAGTATAACAAAATCCCCTGATCGAGTATAACAAAGTCCCTTGAACGATTATAACAAAGGCCCCTGATCAAGTATAACAAAGCCCCCCTGATCGTGTATAACAATGCCCCCTCATCGAGTATAACAAAGTCCCCAGATCAAGTATAACAAAGTCCCCTGAACAAGTATAACAAAGTCCCCTGATCGAGTATAACATAGTCCCCTCACCGAGTATAACAAAGTACCCTGATCGAGTATAGCAATGTCCCCTGATCGGGTACAACAAAGGCCCCTGATCGAGTATAACAAAGTCCACTGAACGAGTATATCAAAGTTCTCTGATCGAGTATAGCAAAGTTCCCTAATCGAGTATACCAAAGGCCCCTGATCGAGTATAACAAAGTCCCCTGGTCGAGTATAGCAAACTCCCCTGGTCGAGTATAACAAAGTCCCCTGATCGAGTATAACAAAAGTCTGATAGTGTATAACAAAGTCCCTGATCGGCGTATAACAGAGGCTGATCGAGAGTTTAACAAAGGCCCCCTGATCAAGTATAACAAAAGTCCCCTGGTCGAGTATAACAAAGGCCCCTCATCGAGTTTAACAAAGGCCCCTGATCGAGTTTAACAAAGGCCCCTGATCGAGTAACAAAGTCCCCTGATCGAGTATAACAAAGGACCCTGATCGATTTTAACAAAGGCCCTTGATCGAGTATAATAAAGTCCCCTGGTCGAGTATAACAAACTCCCCTGGTCGAGTATAACAACGTCCCCAGATCGAGTATAACAAAGTCCCCTGATTGATTATAACAAAGTCCCTTGAACTATTATAACAAAGGCCCCTGATCAAGTATAACAAAGCCCCCCTGATCGTGTATAACAAAGCCCCCTCATCGAGTATAACAAAGTCCCCAGATCAAGTATAACAAAGTCCCCTGAACAAGTATAACAAAGTCCCCTGATCGGGTACAACAAAGGCCCCTGATCGAGTATAACAAAGTCCACTGAACGAGTATAACAAAGTCCCCTGATCGAGTATAACAAAGTTCCTAATCAGGTATACCCAAAAAGGCCCTGATCGGAAGTATAACAAAGTCCCCTGAACAAGTATAACAAAGTCCCCTGATCGAGAATAACAAAGTCCCCTCACCGAGTATAACAAAGTTCCTTGATCGAGTATAGCAAAGTCCCCTGATCGGGTACAACAATGTTCCCTAATCGAGTATAACAAAGCCCCCTGGTCGAGGATAACAAAGAGCCCTGGTCGA
>NW_024729978.1:0-10568 GCF_018991925.1 Homarus americanus | reverse complement strand
GATAACAAGCATTGCATTGACTGGGATAATGCCTCCTCAATATTACCATGTAATTCAATTGATAGTAGGAACATCATAGAATCTAGTCTTATTAAACATACTGAAGCATTCAACATGAATTTGAGTAACGGCATGTACAAGCTGGACAATTTTGTAATTAAGAAGATTTGTGACCAGGTGAGAAGGCCGGGCCACCTGACCATCTGACCTGACCACCAACCGTTGTGTGCTAGTTAAAGATTAATAGGGTCATTACCTAATACCTGACCATTGTGGACCTGGTCTCACCCTTCTCTGTATACATACACCTTGATTTGTATTTCTTTCTCTAGTCACTGAAATATTATCTATCCTTTTGGAATAGAAATCACAATTTCTTAAAAATTTTAACGCAGTTTATATCCGTAAAAAAAATCAGCATGTTTTACCCTCTTGAAGAATACTAGATGGCCCATTTTTGAATATACAACATCATGGTAATATAACTAGCCTTAAAATTTTTATATTGTATTAATTAGTTGTTCTTTAGCCTCTAGCACTGCATATGATTTTGAGAGAGAACTAGCTAACTGATGGTCCAGAGGGTTGAGTGACTAAGCTTGGTCCTGTTACCGCCTGAGTGATGACGGAAAATTGGGTTTTTCATTTATTTGTTGGAATAATAATAATACAGACATTTGAGGGGGAAAAAATCATAGGGACCGAGGAATGATTAGGAAAATAACAAAACGGGATGTAACGGAGAATGGAAAGAGAAATTGTTAGGCAAGAAATGAGACCTAGGAAAAATTGTATAACAGGGTAAGAGGATTACAAAATAGGGTTATACAGGAGGAAGTTAGATATATGGATAAGAAAGACTGAGGAAATGAAAATCTGAAGAGGATAAATCTGGGACAAGAAGAAATGTGAGGGAGAGACTTAATTCTCTGGCGCTCTACCTCGGTAACAAGCCTGAATCTGTCTGCTTCTTGGTTGACATGAAAGCTATGACGATATGTCGTGTTTCTGGGAAGGCCGGTGTAAATTTGACTCACGCACAGGAAAATATAATCCACTTTTATATACTGTATTACCTTAAAAATTTTATGTTTCTATTTTCACAGCTTAACTTTTCAAAAATGAAACCTTTGGTATATTTTTTGTCTTTGTAATTTAAGAGCTAGAATGAATATACTGCAGTAACACACACACAAAGAACAGTTCTATCAGGATTATTGTCGAACACTTTGTCTTCTTTCATTGATATGATCTCATTCACCCCTTTCCCAGAACTTGCATAACATCACGTTCTTTTCCTTTGTCCTCTCATAGTTCTACAGTGTTCTCAGACACTGTCTAGATGGTCGACTGCACACTATTATGTCCCTTGCTAGTCAGTGCTGAGCTTGTGTTGTTGCTGGCGTCACTTGATCTTGTGATTTAGAGAGGAACACAGACAGAAGGCAAACACCATCGAGAGAAGTTCAAAGAGGCCCACACCTATGCCGATCCCCATGAGCAGGTTGACGTGGTTCTCCACCCACTGCATCAGTCTACCGTAGCAACCCTGCAACAATGAAAAAGTTTTAGACACTCGGAGAAAATACGCTTCTTTGACAGGTACTAGTATAAATTAAATTGGAAGATTAACTTGCTTCACACACACACTGATAAATTTATTTAAAAGATAAACATAAATTTAAGGAGGAGACTAACTTATTCAGTAGACAATCAAGCAAATAATAAGATAAATTATTTAGCAGATGCTCATTTATAAAAGTGCATACACATTATAGAAATTACTAATGGACATCCCTAACCTACCGAGCCATTAACGTATAAAACCACTCAAAGTTTGGACGCCCCAGAACCAACTACTGTACCACAACACAGAAAAACTTATTTTCTTTTTTAAGCCAAAGAATCATTCTTCTTTTTCTCCTTTATATCACAAATAGTTTTATCCACTAAACTAAACCTTTTCTTTTATAATTCTAGTATGTCAATATTAAGTTTAATACTGTATAAAAATCATAGTGTAAGCACTTAGAGAGGGGCAGCTAATGTACTTAATATTATAAATATGTCTTGTGATTAAAATTTGATGCTATATTTCAACTTGGCAGTGAATTTAGACTAAAAAAAATCACACTGATCTTTCCCTCACACTTCTGTCTATTTTTCACCTATAAAACAAATGGTTTCATGAAGATGTTGATTGTAAAGGGTTCACTCTGCTAAAACCATGCAATATGCATCTGGTCGTGTGTATGTCTCATGCCACAAACCAACTGTGCGGCAGAAGAGGTTCAACACATCGTGCTCTACATACACAGTTCACACCTGGAAAGTCCTAGACATTCTATTTAGGAATTCTAGGCCAGGGAATTCATGGAATTCTAGAAACAGTTATTGAAAGTTGTGGAAATATTATGATACACTTTAAGAAAAACAAAATAGATCTTCTCTCTGTGTTGTTTGGTTATTGAGAATGCCTTCGTGAACATCTTGGTCACATAACCTCATTTTAGTAAGCTATTTTCACCTGATAGGTTGTTTTAGTTTGGTCACATTTGTCACCATGGAAATGCCAGACATATTACCATGTGTTCCGGCAAAAGAGGTCATAACATAGATTTGGTTAAAATTTCACATTAAGGAGGAAACTCCTTTCTTTGTTGGTTAAGGATCTGGGTTCATAATTTTAAAATTCCTGTAATTAGTGTTAATTAATGATCCTTCCAATAATTAAATACATTAATAATATTTAAAGCATCATTTAGTCTGCATCTCCTCAGTGTGGCAGTCACTGTATTGTATAAAATGCTCATGATTTATACATCTTCATTAAACTGTGTCTTTCAGTTTTACGAGATGGTATAGATCACAATGTTGTTGCAAATGAACCACAATAAATATATGTAAGTATTGTATGACTTTTTAAATATAACCCACTTGTAAAAATTCCTTAAAATAGTCCCTGGATGGAGTGAGGGAGTGTACAAGCTGACGTCCCCCCCCCCCAACACCTGTCACGGATCAGCAGGTGTTCAGTCCTCGCAACACCTGCTGCTGGACATGCATGCTGCCTCCAGTGACCAGTGAGGGAGGGTATTGATGTGCATGTCTGTGTGGACCTCACTGCAAGCACCACCAGGCAAAGCATTCACTCGAAAAGCACAGTCACCACTCCTCACGCACCCTACAACCTGATACACAGTCACATATAAGCACTGTTATGCTCATACACAATAATGGTTGCCCCTCGTGTAACGAGGATGGCCGCCCCAAGGGCCACCTCGGCGTGAATTTGTTTAAGGTGCAGAACCTGTTGCTAACACAACAACCACACCCTGAATTAACGAGCTGCATGACCTAGTGTCAAGGAACAGTCCGAGAAGACCAGACAACTCACCAACTGTACTGGCTAACCATTATCCCAGAATACGATTCACAAATTGATTAACATCCAGGTTCCAAATTACTGCTAGGTAGACAGAGGCAAATGGCGTAAAGAAACTTGCCCATAGTTTCACCCTGCCCGGGGATCGAACCCGGGTCCGCTCGCTTGCGAGGCGAGCATGCTGACCATTACACCACAGGTCACCATTGACACGCATATACGCGCACACACACACACACATGCACAGATAATTGCAATAAGGTATATCGTCATGCACTTCAGATCAATACATGCAAGTGACCAGAAACACACATTAACTTCCTTGTTCTTTCCGACATGACAGGAAGTTTTGGATCATCTCACTCCCAAGCATAAAAAAATATCATCTATTGTTTTTGTCATAACGAGCAATGGGTTTAAACAATTGTATAACCAAACACACAGTCTGGTCGTGGACAGGTTCAATACTATCTGTGAGTGATAAAAGAAGCCCAAATGCTGTCTTGCTGGGGGAGGGGGATGGGGATTTGAATGAGAGGGGTATTTCAGAGCTGGGAGAGTTGAAGGGGTGTGAAGGGGGGGAGACACGGCAGTGGTCTAGAAAACACTCACTGCATGTATATGTGACAAACCCTTGGAAATCAGATAAGTGTGTACAAAAGTAACATCTCTTGACCAAACTGATTAAGATAAGGAGAAAGTCTAAAGAGGTTCTAACCCTACTAGGTCCCAATACTAGTGGTTTTCAGTGTTTATAATTAAATTGGGTTAAGTTGTAATCTATTAAAAGTTGGGATTATTTAACTTGCTGTCAATGGTTTACCATTTAGCGCTGAAGAAATTTTTTTTTTTTAAATATAACTTCAACGTATGGTAAACATAATAACTGGACATCACAAGAGACACTAGCTAACATAGCCTCAAATTACAGTAAATTAAAAAGGTCATTTCAACACAACCTAAAATATTAGATTAACTAAATAATTTCTAAGCAAATTGTCACTAAAAATATTGTTTCAACCCTCTACATCACAAAAGAACTATAACTAAACTAAATCCTTTCAAGCTAATTGTTACAGCATTAAAAAAAAAAAATAGTTGTTTCAACCCTCTACATAAGATATACAGCTAAACTAGGTAACTTCCAAGCAAATTGTCACTTCAAATCTTTAATAATAATAATAAAAAGGAAACCGGATCAACAAGCAGAAGTCAGCGGGCTGGAGGGTGGGTGTGTGTGTGCAGGGCGAGGGATGGGAGGGAGGGAGGGAGGGAGGGAGGGGGGGAAGAGCAGTTCATGCTATATGTTAAATTAATCGTTTGCCCTTACTTCATGGCCTTGCTAACGGCTCTACACATATAAAACGAGTGTGTGATGAGGATTAGCTGCAGTGTGCCCAGACAGATGGCCACAGACAACATGGGTGACAGGTAGTAGAAGGTGTTCTCCTGCAACCTGCCTGCTGACACTAGCGTAGCTAGGGGGGGGGCGGTCCGCCCCGGGCGGCACTTTTGGGGGGCGGCACTTTTGGGTCTGCTCATCACCCATATCTGCAGCTACTGGAGACGTTAATCCATCCCTTTGTATCGGCGGCAAGTTAATCCTTGTCGTGTCTGACCTAACACCTGACCCACATCATCACGGCCACGTCATGAGCTACACCCTTGCTATGAGGCCCCCCGCCACACACACAACCTGTAACCTGTTGAGGATTAAGGAAACAACTTCAAACAAGTACGCCAGTGAGCTCATGTGGTGTGGGTCAGGTGTTAGGTCAGACACGACGAGGATTAACTTAACGCCGATACAAAGGGAAGGATTAACGTCTCCAGTAGCTGCAAAACCATGCAGTCTCGGGTCATATCAGTTCATGTACAGCCGACCAATCCACCAGTTACAAGCAATTCACTTCAGTTCTGCACAAGTCTCCATCGTGACAAGACGAGGGGAGGCTAGACGACTTTTAAGTTCTCTTGTGTTTTCGATCCAGTTATTTACTTCGTTGGAAGACATAATACTATAAGGTAAGAAATATTAAAGTATTGGTTAAAAATATTGATGTGACTTTTGCTGCGGTACTGAGATTAAATATTAAGATTTTGTTTCACAGCATTGCGATTTTATACTAAGACACTATCCTCAATGGGGTACAAACAAAAGCCCCCCCGACAAAAGCCACCCAGACGAAAGCCACCCAGACAAAAGCCCCCTACTTTGATCGGGGTGGCTTTTGTCTGACAACAGTAAGGGCTTTCAAAAGTTACGGACATAATTAAATAGTTGAGGGTAAAATATACTGTTCTTCTCTGTGGTTAATTATTGGTTAGGTTAGGGTTAGGTTAAGTTAGGTTAGGTTGGGTTAGGGTTAGGGTTGTCAGACAAAAGCCACCCCGATCAAAGTAGGGGGCTTTTGTCTGGGGGCTTTTGTCTGGGTGGCTTTCGTCGGGGGGGCTTATGTCAGACATCCATTTTCACTGTACTCTGAGTCTGTAATTTTAGATTAAGTTGCTACTTTTTACATTTCCATTGTATTACATTGATACTAGTGTCATTATACCGTGATTTTAGATCATACTCAATAAAAGATAACGGTGCAGTACAATTGTTTTATGTAACGGATTCCTAACCTAACCTAAAATAATATATATATATATATATATATGCATGCAGAAACTTCACATCACCATGAATAATAGATGCACAATAACCACTGGAGAAAGGAAAGACAAGCAGCAAGTACTTTCGTTTAATACATCCTCAGGCAGAGGATGTATTAAACGAAAGTACTTGATGCTTGTCTTTCCTTTCTCCAGTGGTTATTGTGCATATATATATATATATATATATATATATATATATATATATATATATATATATATATATATATATATATATATATATATATATATATATATATATATATATATATATATATATATATATATATATATATATATATATATATATATATATATATATATATATATATATATATATATATATATATATATATATATATATATATATATATATATATATATATATATGCTGAGGAAATGCTATTTAAGAAAAAATGTTTTCCTATGCATATTACTTTTGGAATAGCGTTTTTTTATATTATGCAATGCCGAAATAATAAATAATGTACGTAATACATTTTAAATTTTTTTTTGTAAATTCACAAAAGCATTCTTTTGCTACACAGAGCTATTTTCTTAATGTGTTATTTGTTAAAAGTGTAGAATTTGTGACTTGTGATATTTAGCTTCATCACTTTTATCTAAAGTTCTCGTCATTTTTTTCAATTTTTTTTATCTTTTAATTTTAAACATGCAGTGTGAATTTATTTCTCGAAAAATTAATGTTTTATACTTCTATCACTCTGTCCCCAGATGAAGCGAGCTAAAGAAAGTGGTGCTGTGTACAGAAAAAAGAGAAAGGCAAGAGAGGAAGTATTAAACAAGAATAAAGGGGCACTCTTTAAATACATCAGTCGTATAGAAACCAAATCATTATCAAATTCAAGGGATTCAAGTTCAACTTCAAGCGATTCGTCAACTTCAACTCCTTCAAGTGATGAAGAACATGAAGAAGAAAATATTCCGGGACCAGCTGTGGACAGAGTGGACATAAAAGATGTTGGCCTATGGCCAAGCAAGATTAGCAATGACACACGGATCTTTCTGGTACGTCAAGGTGCGTCTGTGGTTCAAAATCTAGATTCTGATTTTGGTGAAGTAATTCGTGAAGGTGTGTCAACCAAAGGACAAACTAGAAAACTAACACGCGAATGGTTTTTGCAAACTCTGCTTTTGTTGCAAACTGTTTAATTCTGAGGATGGATTCAACATATGGTGGAAACTGAATCCTAGAATATCCGAGCACGAATCCAGTGCAGCTCACGTTCGGAATTTCACACAATGGAAGGAGTTGGAAATTAGGATTGCTCGTGGAGCAACAATTGATGTATTTTTTGTGGGGGCACGGGCGGGGGGCGAACTCATATACTGGCACACACCTAGCTACCACTGCTCAAGCAACTCTGTAATAGCAACTATCACCAGGTAATATTAGAGAGAGGGAGAGAGGTATTTACACTGAGTGGTTTAGAGAGTTTTAACCTTCTGTAAAACATCTTGACACCTTTCTCAACTCTGTAAATGTAGGATCCCATCACCAAGAGGAAGAAACAATGGATTATTGGTTTCTGAAAAATGTGTAAACTTTTTCACTACTTTTACAGCTTTGTAAATGAAGGAAGAGAACCATCACCACTTCAGTGTTAGAAGGGAGAAAACAATGTATAGATTAGTTATTTACAGACAACTTTCTCACCATTGTAAATGTAGAACCTTCACCAAAAGAATAATAATAGGGGAAAAAATATATGGTTTAGTGTCTTACAGAATTTACCAACATTTGTGAATCCATGATCATTATTCACTGCTGTAAATGTAAAAGAATCATCACATGGTATTAGTTGTAAAAAATAAAAAATGTCTGGAGTATCAGTTTACAAATTTCAGCAACTATTAAACAACAACAATAATATTACACCAAGAATAAGCATAAATAGAAAATATAGGAAGCCACGGTTTTAACTCATCCACACATTCTTCCCGTGAGAGTGAGAGAGGAACATTTACACCTCACCAACACTCATCATCTGTTTACCTTTCCTCAATGTCACAGGAGAGTGTAAACATGTCGATAAAGAACAAATATACTTCATATATTTCAACAGCCTTTATTATTTTTCTCTCCTATTCTTAAGTGGGATGGAACAGATACTTAGAAAAAAGAATAAGTTAAGTAATAACAAAGTGATATCAGAAAAGTGCAGAAATTATAAGAAAATAGTATGTGCATAACCAAAAGAATTCAATCATGAATCAATCAGAGTACCGTTCTCACATCTGAGGGTTGGTGATCACAGTCCACCACTCTAAATGTTCTCGAGCTGTTTTTACCAATCCTCTAAGGTTTTGTATATACTGGGGATTTAAGACCCATTAAAAAGATATAAGAAAGGATGAGAAGGAAATTTTATATGTGGAAGAGTGTTCAGAAATAGAGCTGAGAGTGACACTACTAAGCTGAAGATGAAAAGCTTATTGGGAATATCATGATTTCTAAGCTGAGTACGCTCTGGAGCCTAGACCACACAGCTTAATCCAGCCACGCGGAGGCGGCTTAAACCAACAACGATGATGAGGCAGCAGCTTAGACCAGTCATAACGAGGAGAGCTTAAACCAATCACAAACCACTAGTAGGGTGTCCACTGGCCAGACAAAACAAAATTTCCTGACTTTTCCAGGTGTAAATCTGAAAATTTTCAGGTACACTGATTCAGTATTTATTATGAAAGAATAATAAAATTAGAGGTTTTCAACAATATGTACATGTACCTTTGATAATCGCGGGGGTTAGGTTCCAGACAACTACAGTGATAAGCAAAACTGTACATATCGAAACACATAACATTTGGGAAAAATTAGTTTGTCCCATGACCCCAAAGATACATCCCCTAACAGACCAAAACATATCCCCAAAAATGTGTAGGTGCATTAAAAGATACAGTAAAAGACTAGTAACACCTTTACTAATTAATGAATAACAAATAAACAATACCTGTATACAGTATTGTACAATATTGTAGCATACATGACAAGTCATAGTAGAATGAGTGAGAGGGGCAGAGTGTCAGTGAGATGCAGTGGGTGGAAGGGAGGAAGTTGGAAAGTGGGTGGGAGGCAGTGGATATCGTGTTGATCTGCTCTGGCTAAATCAAATCCATCAGTGAAATTATGATTTAGGTGGTCATAACAGAGGTAGTGGTGGTGATCATGGAGCTGGTGGTGGTGATAATAGAGGTAGTGGTGGTGATAACAGAGGAAGTGGTGGTGATAACATAGGTAGTGGTGGTGATCATGGAGCTGGTGATGGAGGGGGAGATTGTAGTAAGTGGTGAGATGATGATGCATCAATCAGTTTGTTTGGTAACACTGGCTGCAGCACTGCCAGATACAACTGAACAGCTGATGTCTACCCACAAAATTGAGTGTAAGTATAAATGAACAACGTTGTAATCCTTCCACATTATGTTACATAAATTTTAAATTATGGAGTGAGAAAGGTGGGGGTGATTAGAGAGGTGGAGTGGAAGGAAATGGTAAAACACGGTGGGTGTGTTACCGAGTGCATGCTTATCCTTGTCGGGAACATTGGAACATTCAAACAGAGAATACTACACACGTTTTCATCGCTTGGTTGGATCAGGTGCCTTAACACTCTTCTTGTTCACAGGTGCCATGGTGGAGGGTAATTAAAAGTAACAAAAATTGCACCATAAACAAGCACGGAGCAGGAAACTGTCTTCAAACACCAACCAAAACAGTGCGGGGAAATAAATGCCGCCACTGGAAGCTGGCGCCACGAGCCATGCTGCCATCTCTTGGCAGTCGCTGCTACCTCTGGCTCTCTCAAACCTGCCACTGTCCCATGACAATTCCGTGATAACCCAGATCAAATCATTGATAAGTGTACACATGGTTGCAACTGAGGATACTGTGACAAGCCAGATCAGTGATTATCGGGTCCCGTGATTATTGAGGATACATGTACAGTACATATTATTGGGAAATTTAAAGATGGTATACAGGTCCACCACCGATTTTCCAGGAACAGATGGTCCGGCACCTCTTTTAATCCGGACAAAATTACGAAAGGGCACTTGAAATTCCTGCAACTTCCAGATTAGTTTACTGGGCTGCCACAGATGGCGTTACGAGTTAGCCACGCTCACTTTGTTTGTTTACTCTGCATTTGCTGGTGGTAGCTCCATGATTTTGTGTGATTCTTAGCTTATTTTGTACATATTTAGTCCCAGCTATGGCTTCAAAGGCAAGTACAAGTGTCAGTGGTGGTGTAAAGTGTAAACACCAGTCCATATCTATACAAGATAAGGTGGAACTCTTGAGAAAACTTGACCGTGGTGTTTCAGTACAACAGGTGAATAATCAGCATGGTATTGGTTCGTCAACTGTGTATGATATAAAGAAGCAGAGAAAAAGTAATGAGATTCTATGCAGAAAGTTATTCCAAGAAGCAAATGTGCATTAGAAAAACAATGAAAGACGGTAAGTGTACTGAACATGATAGAGTGATGATGGAATGGGTTC
>NW_024729977.1:12500-30211 GCF_018991925.1 Homarus americanus | reverse complement strand
GTTGACGTTTCTGCAGGAACTGTGAGGAGGTGGTTACATGAGGCCGGGATACACCACAGGACTCAGGCAATTAAGGAAAGGTTAGATCGCCATCGTACTACCAGCCTCCAGTTTACCGGCAATACGAGGGTGAAGACAGACTTTTGGGGTCAGGTGATCTTAGATGAGATGACCTGCATCCACCACCCAGGGTCCTCTCCACTGTGGCGGCCAAACACCAGGTTATCAACGTCACAACATCAACAAGGTGGCAAGAAACGAATCATGTGACAGTCAATGTTTGGGGCTTGTTAAACACAGACAGCATCATGGGTGAACTAACTCAGATTAAAGGAAGATTTAGCTCTGAAAAGTAATTGGATATTTTGGAATGTGGTTATCTCAGTCACTGTCTACGCTTTACTATATCCAGAGTTCATAATATTCAAGGAGGTGTGAATAATGATATCCTATTCCTCTTAACTATGGTCTATAAGGATATAATATGTATTTGTATTTATAAATTCCTGATTATAACTACAGTATTACCCCGCTTTACACGGTTTCACTTTCCTCGATTTCTCATTTACGCGGTACCTCGCCAGAACCGGACTTTCACTTTCCGCAGTGCATCTATTCGTATACGCGGTGAAGTATATTTTTTTTTTATTTAGCTCATAAAATTCATACAAATTACCCGGCCAGAATATAATTTACATTGTTGGAATTCTTACAATATGATGATCATTTTGAATATAAACATCATGGATTTGCAAGAGACATACAAATTTTAGATCTAATGTAATAATTTGGTTTACACAAAGCAAATATTTTATCTTTTGTGCTAAATATATGAAGTTTACATTCAAAATATTCCCTGGCCTGCAAGGAATCCAGAAATGTCAATTATATTATCCTAACTTTAGTCTGAGGTATTATTTATTACCAAACGTTAAAATCTAATGTTTTCACCCAAACATTTCTCAGAGAGGTAGGAGCTAGTGAGCTGGGAAGAGGGGGGGGGAGGGGAGATTTGAGTCCATTATTTGAGTGGACATTAACCTGGCGACTGTATTTCTCTTAAATATTAATTGTGTTTGCATACCATCATAAAATTAAGATGTTAATTTTAATACAACATAATTTTCTCCATTTAGTGCAAAAAAATAGTTAACAGAGAGAGAAGGTGAGAGAGAAGGTGAGAGAGAGAGAGAAGGTTAGAGAGGTGAGAGAGAGAGAGAAGGTTAGAGAGAAGGTGAGAGACAAGGTGAGAGAGAGAGAGAAGGTTAGAGAGGTGAGAGAGAGAGAGAGAGAATGTTAGAGAGAAGGTGAGAGAGAAGCGTTCTCTAAGTTACATAAATTGGCTTTTAAATTCCTTTTTTATTGTATAATTTTATCTTTTATTTAGATTTTATTTGCATTAAGAAATTACAAATACTATATTTTATGATATTTTAAACCTTTTATATTTTTGGATCACCTAAAGAGTTTCCACCAAGACGTGTGGAATGCTATCATTCTTCTTCACTACACCACAGTCATCATTGTACTCTAATTGGAATTTGTTTTTTTCAAGTAAAACAATTTAAAAAATAATATTCGTGTGAATATAATCAAATAAATCAGTACTTGTTCCATAAAATGTAATAAAGAACAAAGAAAACAATTAAACAACCAAAAAAATTTTATTAATGTTTTACAATTTATTATATTTGGGTTGACGCGACTGATCAGCAATTGTATCAGTAATGGTCGTGGAACCGCGGTGCCTGACGACTGCGGCATCGTAGCTCTGAGAAGTTGTGACAGAGGCCTTGGAATCGCGGCTCTTCGCAGAACCGCCGCTCTTCATAGAACCGCTCGTCACGGCGCTTGTGGAACCGTTGCTCCTCGTGGCGCCTGTGGAACTGTTGCTCCTCGTGGCGCCTGTGGAACTGTTGCTCCTCGTGGCGCCTGTGGAACTGTTGCTCCTCATGGCGCCTGTGGAACTGTTGCTCCTCGTGGCGCCTGTGGTCCTCGTGCCTGTGGTCCTCGTGGCGCCTGTGAGGTTCCCGGCAGGGTGCAGCTGGTGGTAGCATGTGGGTTATGGTCTGTGGTCTGGAGGACACCATCTCCAAATTAACAGAGGTGATGAACTGATCAGGGACCCAAATCACAGCCTTAGGTGGGTACTCCTCAGCGTCCATGGTGGGGTCGTATTCAAGGATCACCCTGGGGTTAAGCCACTCCAGGTGATTATTGGGTATGAACACCAATAAGGCATCTTGACCCTTACCTTCAACAATTGCAAAGCGCATGATGGTGATGGTTGGTTTCTTTGTAATGTCTGGTGAGGTCAATTTCAAAATTCCGGACTTGGTTCAGTTTTAAACTAATATGGTTGGAATTTTACAATATTTGAATTAATATTGAGGACATGAAGTACTAGTGTAGTGAAGATGTACTAGTGTAGTGAAGATGTACTAGTGTAGTGAAGATGTACTAGTGTAGTGAAGATGTACTAGTGTAGTGAAGATGTACTAGTGTAGTGAAGATGTACTAGTGTTGTAGTGAAGATGTACGAGTGTAGTGAAGATGTACTAGTGTTGTAGTGAACATGTACTAGTGTAGTGAAGATGTACTAGTGTAGTGAAGATGTACTAGTGTTGTAGTGAACATGAAATAGTGTAGTGAAGATGTACTATTGTTGTAGTGAACATGTACTAGTGTAGTGAAGATGTACTAGTGTAGTGAAGATGTACTAGTGTAGTGAAGATGTACTAGTGTTGTAGTGAAGATGTACTAGTGTCGTGAAGATGTACTAGTGTTGTAGTGAACATGTACTAGTGTAGTGAAGATGTACTAGTGTAGTGAAGATGTACTAGTGTTGTAGTGAACATGAAATAGTGTAGTGAAGATGTACTATTGTTGTAGTGAACATGTACTAGTGTAGTGAAGATGTACTAGTGTAGTGAAGATGTACTAGTGTAGTGAAGATGTACTAGTGTTGTAGTGAAGATGTACTAGTGTCGTGAAGATGTACTATTGTTGTAGTGAAGATTTACTAGTGTAGTGAAGATGTACTAGTGTAGTGAAGATGTACTAGTGTAGTGAAGATGTACTAGTGTAGTGAAGATGTACTAGTGTAGTGAAACTGTATTAGTGTAGTGAGGGCGCTCTCCTACACCACCCTGGTTGGACACGAACTGTTATGGCTGACGGAAGAGCTTCAGCGAGCAGGTCGCTTATTAAATGACTGAATTGGGTGGTGGATACAGAAGACACAGCAATGTAGCCGAGGGTACTGCAGGAGGACTGTTGTCGGATTTGGAGCTGTCCAGCAGCAGTGAATGTGAAGAACAAGAGCCGTTTAAAGTTGTTAATACGAAAAGAAGAATAAAAGGAGGAATAGAGAAGGTACAAGTAGTGAAGATAATATTTCGCTCTTGGTGGATAAGAGAAAGAAAATTGATGGTGTGAGTCATTCTTCAACCATGATCAGTACAACGAGTTTAAACCCCATTGATGGTGTAGACGGCAGCAACTCATCAAGGAGGCCAAGTCTTTACTTCCCCAAGAATAATGGCCTGGATTTTCATGATGAGGTAAAGTGCTCAGTTAGACTCGCTAAGTGCCATCAAGTGCTCTTTAAAGAAGGTAAACATATTCCTTATATTACTATGAAAGATGAGGCAGCAGTTAGATATTTAACTACAGAAGGATTTGAGAATGTAGTGATGGAAAAGCCTGTGGAGTCCATTGGGAAATGTATGAAGATCATTCTTTTTGATTATCCTGTTTACCTCGACCCCGTGGATGTGTTGGCTGACGATAGATTTTTTGGGGCCAAGAGACGTGTAATTAAAATTGATGGAGAACTAGTACCTATGCCACAGCTAATTGCGCTAATCAAAGGTCCAGCGCCAGAGAAGGTCTTTGTGAGATGTGTGGGATATAAACGGGTTGCTGTCTACAACGAATCTCCAGTAATATGTTATAAGTGTTACAAGTGGGGGCACATGGCGTGGAAATGCCATAATGATTTTCGGTGTAGATTCTGTGGAAAAATGCATGAATCTAAGGTGTGTAGAGATAAAATTAAGACAAAGGAGAAAATTACACCAAAATGCTGTAATTGCGGGGGGGGGGTGGGGTTCACAATGCCAGCTCGTGGGTGTGTCCTAAAAAACCGAAAGTTCAGCAATTGCAATCACGAGCTCAGTCCACTAATGAAGAGGATAAAGGTGATGCTGTAAGGAGCGATGTTGCAGGGACACCAAGTGCTGTAAATGTGTGGGAAAAGCGTATGGAAACACGAAATGCAGCAGCACAGAAGGACATAGGTAACGGGGACAATAACCTTACAGCCCCTAACATTCTAGTAGAACTCTGTAAGTAGATTGGTGAGCTCAAACAAGCAGTATTGGATATCAAGAAATGCTTGGTGAATCTTGTGCCATATAGTGATGTTGCTCTTCTTAATAAAGATAGTTCAAAAGAAAATGAAACATTAGTAGAGATGGAATCAAATATTGTGGATAGCAATCTAGAGCAAAATAGTAATCATAGTGAGTTAGGAAATAGAGTTGGTTCGGTTTCTAAAGAGAATGTTGTAAACAAGGAAATGCTTGGTGACCTGACGAAAATTCTTGACTCTGTTTTGGAATAAATGGAAAATACAAGGAACGACGTCAAAAAGAATGTTCTTATTTCGGTGAAGAATATGAAGGGGGAAATTTATTCTAATGTATCATAATGTCAGCTTAATTTCCTGGAATGTTAATAGTTTGAAAAAAAGGCTAACGGATCTTCATGCATATGTTCATTCTAGTAGTATTGATGTCATAGCTTTGCAAGAGGTTGAGACAAATGGAATATCATTGCAACTAAGAGGTTATCAAAGTTTTGAATTACCAGCTGATCTGACTAAATTGTAGAGGTGTGACGACTTATATCAAAGATGACATTCCAGCATCACTTCATTCCGCTCAAAAAATAAACGGTACCGAGTATTTGTGTGTTAGTGTTACGCTTCAAGATGCTACACTGTTCACTATTAATGCTTATGTGCATGCGGATTCATTGATGATCTGCCGGACATTATTTTTGCTGATGATTGTTTACTAATTGGTGATTTGAACGCTAGGCACATCAATCTTGGCAGTAGAGGTTCTCAAAATCACAATGGAATGGTTCTGAAAATATCTTAGACTCTATAGAAGATGCTAGGGTCCTTGGAGCTGGTGAGCCGACACATGTTAAAGGGGGTAGACTTGATTATGCAATACTTTTTAATATGTTAGATGTTCAAGCAAATTTGGATATTGTGGATACGCTTTTGAGTGATCACTTTGCAATTAAAGTGAAGCTTCATTTGAACACAAATTTTTATGTTAACAATAGGAAAAGGTATACAATAACAGTAGGCCAACATAGTGAATTTGTAGCAAAAGTCGGCGAGTGGTATAAAGAGTACAAAAAGCTTGGAATTAAAGATGAAAACATATTTTATGATGATTGTTAGGAGTGATTGATTCCATTTTGAATAAGCCAAGAAAACAGTATGGAAATACCACAAACCCTAAACCGAGGTATTATAATGATAAGATTGTAAAGGGGTGGAATAAGTTACTGAGGAAATGTCATAGTAAGTGGAGTAAAGATCTCAGCAATGAGAAAAAAACGGGAAACTCTGATTGAAGTGGCAGAGTGTACAACAGAGTTAAACCAGAAAGCCAGAAGTATGTATTGGAGTGGTTTTTTGAGAGAGATCGCTCAATCAAAATCTTTGAATCAGGTTTGGGATGGTGTGAATAGGGTAAGAGGAGTCAAGAAGAAATTTAATGTTCATCCCAATCCAAACGCCAAAGATAATGAACTAATGAATAAGTGGGCGTATGCATTTAATTATGAGTGTCTCAAATGTAATGTCCAGATTTGCTTGAGGAATTCAAGATCTTTGAGGCAAAGGTTGGTGAATATACAAAGTTCTGTAAGTGAGGAAACCTGTGTTCCTTTTATTAAGGATGAAATTCTGAATGCTGTAAAGAAAGGGAAGTTTAGTGCTCCTGGCAGGGATGGTCTAACTTATGATGCTATCAATTATCTTATAAGTATGGAGGACAACCCAATTCTAGATCTCTTTAATTTGTCATGTGAAAATGGAAGACTGCCAGTGAAATGGAAAATGGCACTCATTGTTCCTGTGCCTAAGGGTGATAGTGATCAAAGACCCATATCCTTTACATCTTGTCTATCTACAATGATGGAGCGAATGGTATTAATTCAACTTCAATTTAAATTGTTTATTCCTTGATAGAGGAAGCGGGATCCTAGTGCTGTCACTAGGTACCCTTGTACAATGACACCAGAAGCATCTGGCAAGTGTGACAAGTATATACAGTATAACTATTATAAAGGGGCTTACTAAAGCCTAAGGAAGGAAGGATATTCCTTTAGCACATAATCAATATTATTTACAAAATATCTGGCCAGTATGGGGAGGATCATATTAAATATATTGTATACAATGATGGTCTCTTGTCTAGTAATGTGTTTGGATTTTTAAAGGGTAAAAGCACTACACATTGTGTGATTATATGTCTTAGTAATGCTAATGTCAACTGCAGACTGTTTGCAGACCTTAAAAGTGCCTTTCATACGGCAAATAAGGAAGTGATCTTAGAAAGTCTTGTATAAAAGGGAAATTATTGATGTGGATTACAGATTACTTAACTAACAGAAAAGTGAGTGTCTGGTTTCAAGGTCATGAATCGGAAGAAAAAAGTCTAGGGTTGGGTACCCCACAAGGTGGCGTTCTTAGCCCTATGCTTTTTAATATTCTTATGGACAGAATAGCTAGTTACAAATTTCAGGGCGAGTCCCAAGTATGTATTTATGCTGATGACATTCTGATCTGATGTAAGAATGAGGAAGATATGTCTAGGGTCATTAATCAGCTGCAGTATCTTTGTCTCTCCTTGGGACTGGTCATTAATTAAAATAAAACCAAATCTCAGTGAAGGGCAGTAAATGGAAAAGAATTTTGGCTAAATGGAATAAAATTGCAAAAAGTATCCAGTTACAAATATCTGGGAATGTTTGCGGGTGTAAATAATAATGTTAAGGATCAAATTACTTATGTCAAAAATATATGTACAGCGAGGCTAAAACCTCTGAAAGTTTTGTCAAATAGAGCAAATGGTGTTGGTATACCAGTTTTAAGATCTATGTACGTACTTGAGTACAGTTAGGAGTATCATTGATTATTCAGCTCCAGTTCTAGCTTCTTACTCAGGAAAAGATCTTAGGCTATTAGAGCTTATTCAGAATGAAGCAATGAGGATTGTGCTTGGTTGTCCAAAGACGACAAGAATAGAGATTATGAGGATGGAGCTAAATGTCCCGAGCATAATACAGTACACAGAATTAGGGAGTTGACTGTCATTTCTACTCTAAGGCTTATTAGGCGTGGTGATGGGTATCTGAAGTCTGCTGTTGATAAATTTACTAATGCAATTACTAGTAATTTTAAGATGAATACTTATACTAAAAAACTTTGTCAGATGTTGTGTGAATATAATATTGTAGATTTGTGTGAACCATTGCCAAACAAAGTTTATTTGAAACCTTGGTTCATGGAGAGTGTATCTGTGAGAATTAATAAGCTAGAGTTAAAAAAAAAAGAATGTAATCCTTTTGAGTTACGGCAAATATTCCTTGAGAAAATATCTGAGTACAGTATACATAAATATATATATTATATATAAAGAAATATATATATATATATATATATATATATATATATATATACATAAATATATATATATATATATATATATATATATATATATATATATATATATATATATATATATATATATATATATATATATATATATATATATATATATATATATATATATATATATATATATATATATATATATATATATATATATATATATATATATATATATATATATATATTGTATTGAAACATGTATACACTTAATTTACTAAAGGTGGTCATATGGTTAACTAGTACAGGTTAATACACTTAAAATGTACTCCCCTGGATTCACCCTCGAGATATACCCATCCAAACCTAACCTAATCTGACCTAACCTAACCAAACCTAATTCCGGCCAAATCAGACTTATATTGTTATTACCGATAAAGATACTGAAGGAATTGAATTAATAATCTGAGAATAAAAATATTTGTCTCAGGTAACACGTTATGTGTCTTACCTGTCAGACTCGTTCTAATTTCAGGTTGGCAAATTCCTCCGCCTCGCCACAGCATCATCCTCGCCTCGCCATAACAGTCCCCTGTCTCGCCATAACAGTCCCCATCCTCGCTACAACAGTCCCTTACCTCGCCAAAACAAAATTTCCCGCCTCGCCACAACCATTTCTTTACCTCGACACAACAGAATAACTCGCCTCACCACAACAGTTCCTCGCCTCGCCATTACAGCTCCCTATTTCGCCATAACAGTTCTCTACCTCGCTACAATAGAGTTCCTTGCCTCGCCAAAACAGTCCTTCTCGTATTACCGTGTTTACAAATGCCACACGGACATACAGACCCATCGAGGAACGCACAGACAGATCCACTGACGGAGACACAAACGGAAGCACAGACAGCTGCATAAACGGACGTATAGAGGGACGCAGAGACAGACGCATAGACGGGTGCAGAGACAGAAATACAGACGGAAAACATAATACTTGCATAAGTGTTCCTGCAGGTAATGAGAACATATTGTTACCTTAAGTGAGTTTATAAATAACACACACACACACACACACACACACTGAAGATCAGTCACTCAGGCTGTTTATCTCACCTGATGATCAAACACTCTAATGCTATTTGGAAGGTTGGATTAGGTTAAGTTGGGTTAGATTAAGTTAGGGTAGTTTAGATTAAGATAGATCAGGCTTTGTTAGGCTAGCTTAGGATATATTATACTTGATTAGGTTAGGTTAGGTTAGGTTAGGTTAGGATAGGATAGATTAGGTTAGGTTAGGTTAGGTTAGGTTCGGTTAGAATGCTTTAATACGAAAATACAATAACAATTTAACTCCTCCATAAAACTGCAGCACAAGACAGACAGACAGACAGACAGACAGACATATAAGATATTCAATAAAAAAACTAACTCAGCCTCATGATCCAAAAAATAATATTAAAACTAAACCAAAACCGATAAATAAAATCACACACATGACAAACAGACACCACCATGATCTCCTCCTCACTCCCTCCCTTCCCGCCAAACCTCACAGTGGTGGTAATTGCTCGTAAATTCCCTAAGATAATTTACAAACGTGAATAATTTATTGATCATAATTTCCATTTACTTGCCTGCGTTTTGTGACCCACCATGACCTATCGTGACCCATCGTGACCTACTGCGACCCACCGTGACCCACCATGATCCACCGTGACCCACCGTGACCCATCATGACCCACCATGACCCACTATGACCCACTGTGACTTACCATGACCCACTATGATTCAACATGACCCATCGTTACCCACCATGACCCACCGTGACCCACCATGATCATCCGTGACCCACCGTGACCACCATGACCCACTGTGACCCACCATGACCCACTGTGACTCACCATGACCCACTGTGACCCACCATGACCCATTATGACCCACTGTGACTCACCATGACCCACTGTGACTCACCATGACCCACTATGATTCACCATGACTCACCGTTACTCACCAACCTGTTACCAGCTTTGTCACTCCCGTTTTCCGTCAGGGTAGTGGCGGAGGTGAAGTTTTAAAACAATCTTTAGAATTATTTTTAAGGAGGATATACTCTTTGAGAGAGAGGAGAGGAGAGGAGAGGAGAGGAGAGGAGAGAGCAATCACACAAACACAAAATAACCCATCACATCAAACTCAATTTAACAATACAAATAAACAAACACCTGCAGAGTCAACACGAAAAATACCATCGAACTAGAATCAACAGAAGTGAGCCTGGAACTGTGACAAGAAGCCACACCGCTACGGCTTGGAACTACAGAACCTTTGTATAGAAAAAACAGGTGTCTAGGAAATCCCCGAGATGAAACGAAGATAGAAACCTGAACCCCGACTGTAGTTAAAGATCTTCGGTAGCCTGAAGGTGATGATGACCTTTTTCTTTTTTTACGGGGAATGTCTCACCCGGGCGCAGGTCATCGACCCACAACGGGGCCTAGAGGGCGAAAAAATATGGGTAAAGAAGTTAAAGATAGAAGAGACAAAAATTGTATTACTCTACACCACGAAGATGCCGGAAAACCAGCTTTTTAAAGTGACACAGATTGTATGAGTGTGGAAACACAGAAGAAGGCAGAGCATTCCACAGTTTGGCTGTGTGAGGAAAGAAGGATGTGGCCCATATCCACACAGAAACGGTGGGCACCGCGGGGAAGACGAGTGTTACTAGCCCACAGCCTTGCCGGCGGTACACAGGATGCCAAATCCACCGAACATTGCCCGTTAAAGTAACTGTAAAAGAGAGAGAGTGAAGCAACAATGCGGCGAAGAAAAAGGGAAGAGAGATTATCAACTAACAGTTGGACAGAAGAAGAGCCACCCCAGATATGAAAGCAGTACTCCAAGTTAGGACGAATGAATCCCTTATAAACTTGAAGCAACTGCTCAGGAGTGAAGTAGCTACGGCATCTGTACAGCATTCCCAGCTTTCGGGAGGCATCTTTAGCAATGTTGAGGATGTGTGGCTTCCATGACATATTAGAGGAAATGGTGAGGCCTAGCATATCTATTTTAGAATTTGGCAAAATGATTGCGTCCTGAAATGTGATTGGTGGGAGATCGTCTAATTTGGAAAGTGTTATTGGTAAATACTGTCTTTTATTACTATTGAATTTAACCAAGTTTCCATCTCCCCATTCGGAGATGCTGCACAGATCCGCATTGATACATATAATGATATCAGGCCTAGAAACATCTAGTTTGAAAATTAGGTGGAAGGGAAAAATGTGAAGAAGAGTGAAGAGTAGAATCATCAGCGTAAAAATGGACAGAATTAGTCGTAGCGTAAAGTAAGTCATTGATAAAAAGAAGGAAGAGAGTAAGTGAAAGAAGAGAGCCCTGTGGGACACCACTATTGGTAGAGAAAGAGCGAGAGATCGATCCCTCGACAACAACTGCCATAGATTGGTTCTCAAGGAAGCTAGAGATTAGAGAACAAAGTGGGGGAGAGAAACCATAAGAGGGAAGTTTAGAAAGTAAAGACTTGTGCCATACCCTGTCAAATACTTTGGAGATGTCGAGGGCCACGACGAAAGTTTCCCCATAATCCCGAAGAGAGGATGACCAAAGATGGGTGCAGTAGGAGAGCAGATCACCAGTAGATCTCGCCTGACGAAAGCCATACTGGTGATCCGACAAAAGAGAAATGAGTTCAAGGTGATGGAGAAAATGAGAGTTTAAGATAGTTTTGAAAATCTTAGAGAGGGATGAAGTTGGGGCGATAGTTGGAGGGATTGGAATGGTTACCCTTCTTCCGGATGGGCTGAACCGAAGCATGCTTCCAAGAAGAAGGAAAAGTTTGGGTTTTGAAGCAAAGGCGAAAGAGGCGAGAAAGTACAGGGGCCGGATTTCAGCACACTCCCTCAGAACACGAGGGGGTATTCCGTCCGGTCCATGCGCCTTACTCACATCCAACCTGGATAACACACCAGTAACCGTACGAGTGGAGATTATAGGAAAGTGCATAGGTTCAGTAGGAGGAGCAGGAGTAGGAGGGATAGGGTTGGAATCGTCTAAGGTGGAGTTAGCGGAGAATAAGGTGCCAAAGAGATTGGCTTTATCAGGGGGAGAGTTGGCTATAGAGGTATCAGGTCAGAAGAGAGGAGGAAAAGAGGGAGTGCAGGAGTTATTACAGACGTTTTTGGTTAAGGACCAGAAGGATTTACTAGAAGAAGAGTTAGTCAGGACAGCGGTCTTTCTTTTTATATAATTCCGCTTGGCCCTCCGAAGAATAAATTTTCAACACTTCCTAGAAGTAATGAAAGTGGAGGAGATAGTTTCTTAACCTGGTACGCCCTATCTCTCTCCCTACATGCAAGAGAAGAGGAGCGATCAACCCATGATTGTAAAGTGAAAGTTTTGGTAGAAGATATGATAAAAGCACTCATACCACCCTGTACAACTACACCAATGCTGGGAAAAAGCACCATTCATCCCAAGGAAAGTCGGAGTACAATTCTCGCGAAGATTGCCAGTTTGCCCTCCGATAGTGCCATAGATGACATTTACAGGGGAGGTGGGGGAGGTGGTCGTGCCCAGTTAAATTTTATAGAAATAAGTTTGTGATCAGAAGACCCTAAGGGGGCAGAAATTGAGTATGAATAGTGTGTTGGGTTAGAGGTAAAACAAAGATCAAGAATGTTAGTAAGTTGATCATGTCGATCTAGCACACGTGTAGGGTGTTTAACTAGTTGTTCCAGATCATTAAGTAAGGAAAAGAGAGTGCCTCAACTCCTCCTGGGTCATCCTTTGCAGAGCCAAGCCACTCTCTGTGATGTACGTACATTAAAATCTCCAAGGTAGAGGATCTCTATTTTGGGGTGTATGGATAGCAACGACTCATGGCAAGTAGTGAGATAGTCAAAGAGTTCCAAATAGTTGGTTGAGTTGAGAGAACAGTATAGGAAACAAAGAAAAATAGTCATAGTTGGTAGAGATATTTTGAGCCAGATGACATCATTAAGGGAAGATTCAAGATCCGTGAGTCGAGCTATAGGTGTACGTGTGTTGCAGTAGGCGCATACACCTCCCTTAGAATGGAAAGAGGTATAAAGGTTGTAGTTGGAGACTTGATAAGGTTTGGGTGAAGTTGTTTTGGTCAGTTGAAGTTCAGATACTAGTAAGAGGTCGGGGGAAGAGGTTAATAGATGGTGCTCCACAGAAGGAAAATTGGATCTCAGGCCGCGAATGTTGGAAAAATGAAGTGTGAAAAATGCCGATCCTCCAGCAACCGTGGAGGCGTCAGTTGAGGCCCTGGGGTCCACAACCTTCCCGACCAGTGGAACCCATCCGAGAAGACCCCCGTTTTAATATTATTGTCTACTGACATTGGAGAATAAAAGAGTGAGAAAGGTTATATATATTAAGTTGTTAATAATAAGAGAGACAATTGAGACCCTTTCAATTGTTTGTAAATGTGACAGAAAGACTGATCAGCAACCCCCCCCCCTCAAAAAACAAAACAAAACAACAACAACAGAAAACCCACTTAAATCCTTCTCCTCTGAAGCTATGATAACATAAAAGGTTTTAAGCAAAGGTTAAACAAATTGCTGTCGCTTTCAGTTACACTACAAGGATTATTTGAAGATTTATTTCACCTCTAAAGGTCATTATACTTTAAGATTAATTACTATAATGCTCAAGGACTCAACATTATAATACTCATGTACTCAACATTATAATACCCATGTACTCAACAACTATAATACTCACGGACTCAAGATCATAATACTCACGGACTCAACATTATAATACTCATGTACTCAACAACTATAATACTCACGGACTCAAGATCATAATACTCACGGACTCAACATTATAATACTCACGTACTCAACAACTATAATACTTATGGACTCAATATCATAATACTCACGGACTCAACATACACTCCTTACCAACATACCTGAAAATACAAGGACAAGTATTAAATAAACGTACAAACCCTCGTTTTATTCAAATTGAGTATTATAATAGTGAGAAGAGTACTATAATACTTATCTCTTATTCATCAAGTACTCCCTCGCCTACAGTAAGTACTCAACATTTATTAGTTTCTATATATTAACCAATGCATTATTAATATACAAGTACATATAATACTAATCATAAATCCCTATACTCACTATAATACCCAAACTCAATTATATATATCAAGTATTATAAGTTATGACTTTTTTTTTATGTACGTTTGTGAACAATATTCCCTTGTCACTGCTGGTAATATCTGGCATCTATTGGTGAACTGGCTATGTGATTGGTACAGTATATAGCTGGTGAACGCTGCTTACAACACACACACACACACATACACACTACATCTTTGACCACCGGAGGGTCAAGACCTATCAGGCGCTGCTCCCGCTGCCCCCCTTGGCCATGTTCGGCCATTCCCCAAGTCCCTCTCCCCGACCCATCCTCACCACCGGGATATCAACATCATCAAAAGTGACAATTTCGTTTCGGAAAGAAGTGGGATCAGTGTTGAACAGTGATGAACAGTGTTTAAGCCAGTGAATTCAGCACAAGACAGTACCAGTGAGAGCCGTGACCCACCAGTGGGATAAGCACCCCTGGGAACTGACCACCATCTTCTGACCAGGAGGTGTTAATCACTCTACCCTGGGAACAACAGAGAGTCAGCTTTACACCTGACTATGAGATAACCCAACACCACCTAGCAGAGAGTGAGGTACTGTGACACTAACCCCACACCGCACGGTGTCTCCATGACCACTGAGGTCCTTCATATTAACACCTACGGACGAGTTACTGCACCACGTGGACACCACACCACCTGGTGTCTCCATAACCACGTGAGGTCCAGGTATATAGGACAAAGGTCAAGGACAAAGTTGGGCCTTTAAAGTCAGGGAGGGGAGAATTGATAAATGGCAGTGAAGAAATAAACAAAGCATTGAACAGCTACTTATCAGTTTTCACAGAAGAAATTTGCGATGAAATTCCGGAGGTGGAACTGATATTTAAGGGAAAGGAAGAAGAGAAATTAAAGAATATCACTATCAGAAAAGAGGATGTTCTTAAGAAGATAAATAAACTAAAGAATACAAAATCCCCAGGGCCGGATGAAATTTTCCCTCGAGTCTTAAAAGAGTGTAGGGAACAGATTAGCGGACCCCTCGTAAACTTATTTATAAAATCATTAGACACTGGAGTTGTGCCAGAGTTGTGGAAACAGGCAAATGTAGTACCCATATTCAAAAAAGGAGACAGAGCATCAGCGTCAAATTACCGGCCGATCAGTTTGACGTCAGTAGTGGGGAAATTTCTTGAATCAATTATAGCAGATAGCATCCGATCGCATCTAGAGAAAAGCAAATTAATCTACGACTCTCAACATGTGTTTACAAAGGAAAAATCTTGTCTAACAAATCTGCTAACGTTTTTTAGGAAAGTCTTCGAGGTAGTAGATAATGACGAAAATTACGATGTTATTTACTTAGACTTTAGCAAAGCATTTGACAGAGTGAATGCATCAGAGGCTTTGAGAAAAATTAAGGCTCATGGTATCGAGGGGAAAGTTTAAATTGATAAAATCATGGCTCACTGATAGAACGCAGAGGGTCAGCGTAGATGGTGTTAAATCTGAGTGGGGCCGTGTAACCAGTGGGGTTCCCCAGGGGTCAGTACTAGGCCCACTCTTGTTCATAATCTACATAAACGATCTAGATACTGGGATCAGCAGACATAAGCAAGTTTGCAGATGACACCAAAATAGGGCGGCAGATTAATTCAGGGCAGGATGCAAATGCATTACAGGAGGATCTAAATAAACTGCAGGGGTGGTCTGAAAAATGGCAAATGAAATTCAACACCAGCAAGTGCAGCGTACTTAATATTGGAAGAACAAATACTGACAATGTATACAGCCTTAACAACATCAACCTAGAGAAGTCGACTTGTGAAAGAGACCTAGGGGTACTTGTAAGCCCGGACCTACGGCCTAGAAAACAGTGCGTTAATGTTCGAAATAAGGCAAACAGAGTATTGGGTTTTATATCTAGAAGTGTAAGTAACAAGAGAGCAAAGGTCTTATTGCAACTATATCTTGCGCTAGTCAGGGCGCACCTCGATTATGCGGTTCAGTTCTGGTGCCCCTATTATAGAATGGATATAAATTCACTAGAGTCGGTGCAGCGAAGAATGACAAAAATGATTCCGGGACTTAGAAACCTTCCATATCAGGATAGGTTAAAGACACTTAACTTCTGGTATCTCTAGAAAAGACGCAGCGTGGGGAGACATGATAGAAGCATGGCAAGGTGAAAGGAATCAATAAAGGGATATAGATGTTTCTATAATATCCGAGCAAGAGTTAGACCCGGTTAAAATGATTCAGTTGATAAGTTTAGGGCTTAGGAGGAGATAGGAAGAAACTGGTTCACAACAGGTGGTGGACGAGTGGAACAAGCTTAGCAACTTTGTAGTAAGTGCGGGAACTCTGGAAAGTTTCAAAAGGAGGCTAGATAGATTCATGGATGAAAGAGAGTGGTAGTAACTCTCGACAGGAGCTGCCATGCACAGGCCAACCGGCCTATTGCAGACTCCTTATTTTCTTATGTTCATATATTAACACCTACGGACAAGTTACTGCACCACGTGAACACTACACCACCTGGTGTCTCCATGAACACGTGAGGTCCTTCATATTAACACCCGAGGACGAGTTACTGCACCACATGAACACCACACCACCTGGTGTCTTCATAAGCACGTGAGGTCCTTCATATCAACACCTCCGGACGAGTTAATGCACCACGTGGCCTACGTGACCTCACACAGTATGGCAAGAGACCAGCCCGGGCCATCAACTGTAAACTATAATAATTTGTATATTCCATTCATGTTCCTTCTCTTTTCTGTAATGAAAGCTTTTCTTAACGACCCACTCACCCCATGTCCTTGTATGTAAAACGTAAATTTTTGCCTAATGTATATTTTCAGCCTTTGGACTGAAGAACTTTCTCAATAAACCGTTAATTATTATTTTTATTTTTATTTTTATTATTATTATTATTATTATTATTATTATTATTATTATTATTATTCTTTTTATTATTATTATTATTATTATTATTATTATTATTATTATTATTATTATTACACAAACACACGTGCGCGCACGCTGTTGGGTTAGGTCAGGTTAGGTTAGGTTGGGTTAGGATGGGTTGGGTTGGGTTAGGTTGGGTTGCGTGATGTTTTAATGTAGGTCCTATAGAACGTTTGGTTTGAGGCAGGGTAGTTGAAACTATCATAACCTAACGTAACTGTGCCCCAAACATCCGGTCACTGTGATGTTTCGTCTCGTGAACTTATCCTCTGACCCTATGTAGAGCTACAGTGACCTGACTTGTGTGAGAAGATAACTGAGAGCCTCAGGGGAGTTAGACCAAATAATTAATGAATAAACAAACACGTAAATAAACAAACTGTAAATAAAATTAAATATACTAGTAAATAAACAAATTAATATAAAATAGATGAAGAAATAAACAAATAAACAAATAAATAAATAAAAGTAATAAAATAATACACACAAAAAATAAATGATTAGTAACAAAAAATAATTAATGAAGAAAAAGTGTTAAATAATTGTCACATTTTTAAGTAATTATCAAAGAAAGTATAAAACAACAAGTAAATAAAACAAGACTTGTCAGAAAAAATAAACGAAAAAAGTATATAATTCTTAAGGTTTACCAAAACAAACTTAAGGATGAGTGTAACTTAAAGAAGATGTAAACACGGAGACGAGAAGAGTTAACCCTTTGAGTCCTGAGGAGTTAAATCATCGTTATCAAAGGTTTAAAGTATCGTCATCAAAGGGGTAAAGTATCGTCATCAAAGGGGTAAAGTATCGTCATCAAAGGGTTAAAGTATCGTCATCAAAGGGGTAAAGTATCGTCATCAAAGGGTTAAAGTATCGTCATCA
>NW_024729977.1:5000-7500 GCF_018991925.1 Homarus americanus | reverse complement strand
ATGGCCTCAGTCAGTGATCGTTGCAGAGGCCATCAGACCAAGGGGTGCAGAAGCTTTTTTTGATGACTACACAAACAAGTAATCATTACCCGAAAAGGAGACCTGATCTACCGCTTGGTTCGTTCGTTAGTTGGAGCTGTTCTATTTGCACACGTAGGAATCTTAGTTCACAGACTGACGTGTTGTATTCGCTCTTCTCACTCTTAAACGTCATTAGTAACTGCCGAGTTGATTAACATTTGTTGGAATGACACTGGGTGTATACCGTCGGCACAACACGACAAGACACAGCTCCCAGCCAGGCCACAACGCCGGTCTCCAGGACAGCCACCTCTGCTACAAGCACACCCGGTAACTGTAAAACACAGTTAACTCTACTTAATACTCAGCAGCAACCATCATACCCTCTTGATTCGATAAAACACTATGTCCACAACTTAAATACCATGCCTCTTTAGTAACGTTGCCAGACAAAATACAGCGGGAACACTCTCCCTCCATACACGATTATCAAGGGCGACCAATGCTGCCTCAACCGCAGCTTCTGTGTGACTCGTGCCAGCAACACTCACTCACCTATCAACTCAACTCAGCGACCAACACCAACCTAACCCGAAACACTATATAAACCCAAATGAACCACCGCCAAACCAACGAAGACTCAAAGTTGCTACTCGTCCTGACAGTTACTCTCTTTAAGTATCTCGGCTCCCACCTGTCCACCGCGGACAACGATAAAGAGATTCAACATCGGATCAGATATGCATCTCAAGCCTTTGGCAGACTCCGTACCCGTGTCTTCATCTGTAGGGAACTGAAATTATCTACAAAGTTGCACGTATATCGAGCAGTGGTCCTCCCCACCCTGCTATATGGCAGTGAGACATGGGTCACATACAGGAGGCACCTCAAGGAATTTGAAAACTTTCATCTACGTAATCTACGTTTCATCCTCCGAGTTCACTGGGAAGACAAGAGAACAAATGCCAGTATTCTCGCTGACACCAACTGTACGAGCATCAAGGTTACCATTACCCATGAACAACTACATTGGACTGGCCATGTTACCCGCTTGGACGACAGTGAACTGCCAAAGAAGCTACTTTACAGTCACCTAACGAAGAGTAAACTTACCGCTGGTGGGCAACTGAAAAGGTATAAGGATAGTCTGAAAACAAACCTGAAAAACGGCCAAGTTGACCTCCTCACCTGGGAGACAATTAAGGCGGGAACACATTGCTATCACGCCACGTGAGCTCACATAAGCTCACGTGACCATAAGAAGTGTGCAGGCCAATAAAGTGTTTTATTGTATTGCTTGGAGACACTGCTGTCACGGCTGCGAGTCATGTGATATCATGCGAGCTCCCTGTCAGCTTACCTCTCACATTATTTTGTTCCATCACACAGTTGTGAGGCGCGTGATAGCGTAAGGTTCTATTTACAGTGCTTCTCTAGACATGGAAGAACTACTCATAGCAAATGTTCGAACACACGAAGTTCTGTACCTGTATAATACGAAGTCCCATAATTACAGAAACCATAGGTATTTGACTGGTGTCATCTATTTCAAATTGTGAACAGATTAATTTTTTTTGTTAATAATGATATTATATTAATATTGAAAAAAAATAATGGATGGCATTATAAGCTAAGTGACTAACAAAACAATGAATTCTGTAATAATAAGCACATTTACAGTATTATTAAATACATTATTATTATTATGGTGTTCATATGAGACAAAGCTGTTGAAGAATTTTTGTTCTTCTTGCCGTTATACTCTTCTGTGATGAACAATGTTTTTGTAATTTAAAGAAAACGGAGACAAAAACTAAAAGTAATAGGCTACTCTACTAACATTGGTATTTGGTTCGATTTATTTCAAATTTGGGACAGAATTATTTTTGTTTTGTTTTAAATAATGGTATTACATTGACACTGAAAAATTTAATAAATTTTATTATAAACTTTAAGTGACTAACATAACATTTCATTTGTTTTATTAAGCACATTTACAGTATATTAAATATACTCTTAGCTATTATTCTAGTGTTCATCACTAAGCTGGTGAATATTTTTTTTTTCTTAACTTTGTAAAATCACGTGAGGTGACGAGACACAATTGTGAATTCTTTGCCGATTTCACGGTTTTGAGGACTCGTGAGCTCGCATGAGCTCACGTGAAGTGATAATAGTGTATTCCCGTCTTTATTCCACACCGTAACGCTTGGAGGAGCACCACACGAGAATGTGTCAATACTTCTGAGTTATCCCGACTGCATACAGAGGCAGACAAGCGCCAACGCCGGAAAGACGTTGCCGCCGCCTGTCCCACACTAGATGTAGCCCTCCACATGTGCAACATCTGTAAACGATCCTGCCGGTCCAGTATCGGCCTCTCTAGTCACCTCAGAGCTCATCAACGAAGGTGACATCTTTCATAACTCATATCATTGTCTCATAGCTGGATGATCGTCATACTCAATTCCGAGTGACA
>NW_024729976.1:0-11710 GCF_018991925.1 Homarus americanus | reverse complement strand
CTCCATGTTCGTTTATTACATTTTCTGTCATACCCGACTGTTCTTTTCTTTCTTGTGGTGAAGGTTTTTGACAATTGATATATATATAAAGTTGAGTTAAGAATAATGACTCTGATATTATAGCCATTAGGTCCTGAATAATAAGTGGTGTCTAATTGAACAAATGTATGATGTCTTCAATTACCAGCGTAGTGTGGGGTAACAGTGGGGGTAGAAGCGAAGGGTAGGAGTGAAGGGTGGGAGTAAGGCGTGGGAGTAAGGGGTGGGAGTAAGGCGTGGGAGTAAGGGTGGGAGTAAGGGGTGGGAGTAAGGGGTAGGAGTAAGGGGTGGGAGTAAGGGGTGGGAGTAAGGGGTGGGAGTAAGGGGTGGGAGTAAGGCGTGGGAGTAAGGGTGGGAGTAAGGGGTGGGAGTAAGGGGTAGGAGTAAGGGGTAGGAGTGACGAGTAAGAATGTGGGACAAGAGGGAGGGGATAGCAGTGGGGGGTAGGGTTAGGTTACAAACTTCTATTTACTTCAACATCTGTATCCTGCTGGTGATGTTCTCTCTTTAAACAATTTATAAAATAAATAAATAAATGGTCAGGTGTAAATGGTAAGAGTATTTAACAGAGTAATACTGAGGTAATACAAGAAAGAACTAAAAACTGTCCACTGTGTGTATCAACATTTTATAAAAGTATTTGTGAAGCTGTAAAATACTTAGATATAAACTTTTAATTCAACTCTGTAATAAAAATAATTGCAATAATGAATCTAAACAAGAAATGAACTGGGTGAAAAAAATCTACAAAATACTAAAAATATAAAAAGAAGAATTACAGTAAAACCTGAATCATTGTAATAAACATTATTAAACTTTTCGTTGTTATGACCTAAAACAAACAAGGAAGACTCGTCTAGATTTTCGCTCTGTGAATTAACTCCTTGGATCGCTTTTGGGCAAGAGGGGAGTTACTCCGACTTATTCCGTGAAAATATTCCCAACTGTCCATAGAATCCGTTACAGTTTCCTTTATAGTAAGTGACTCACAAATGATTAATATTCCCATTCACCAATATTTTATTATATCAGAGAACAGTGCAGAGATAAGCTGGCCAATGAGCGATGGTCAAAGATAATACAGATTTAATACTGGATTGATAAGTACAGCTATAGTGATTTGTTTCATGTTACAGTAATAATAAACTTTATCAAATGTTATAACTACCAAAGTGTTATTTTCGTGATCGATACCCTACTGCCAGGATTATAACATCGTTTAAAAGTTCAGTAAAAATATCATGCAGATTAAAACCTAACCTAGTGTATCGTAACCTAACTTAGCCTTTCCTAAGCTAACTTAGACTATCCTAAACTTGGCAGAATAACTTGTTATAACTTGGTCCTAACAAAGGCGGAGTCTAGGCAAAAATGTTCACTTGACCTCATATTTGGATTTCATTACTGAAGGATATTTACAGCTATACCACATTAATAAGGTCTATCTGCAAGTTTATTCAGTCATAAAAAATATACCCTAAATGTGGACAATAAAAATCTTCTATTTTGGTACAAATTACCTGAAAAGTTGTAAGAAGACAAAAGCTGCATCTCTTCCATTCAGCGAGAAATAGAACACCCAAGCCTCTTCTTGTCGTAAAAAAAAAACTAATATTGTATTTTAGTATGTTGATGTACAAAACATTTTCTTCATTATTCGATGATAAAACAAGTCTAACAAGCAGATTATAAAGTAAACTGTAGTAATTGAGGTTAAACGAACGCGGGTTATTCTGTAGTGTATCCGTGTCTTGTTAACGTGCAACCAACATGGCGGTGGTTCTCAATATAGATACGTTATTTTGCCGGGAATTTCTGTCAAAACAAAATATGAATCAACCATATTTAGCCTAAATTAACCTAGCGGCTTTATTATATATTCTAAGATGTTTAAGTTGGATAGATCAGATCAGGTTAGGTTAAGTTAGGTTGGGTTAGGTTAGGTTAGTTTTGTTTTGTTAATTTTGCCACTTAGAGGCTAGTTTATTGTGCCCCCCATACTCATCCTGTGAGCGGTAGCGCAAAGAGATTACAAAGTGGTGTTAGATGAGGTAGGTGGTTAAGTTAAGTTTCAATAGGTTAGGTTAGATTACGTCAGGTTGGGTTAAGTTAGGTTAGGTAGGCAATAAGTAAATAGGTTACGGTAGGTAGGTGGGAAAGATAGGTTTGATTAGGTTAGCTTATGTCAGACGGGGAGGTTAGGTTAGATTACGTCAGGTTAGGTTAGATTATGTCAGGTTAGGCAAGTAGGTAGAGGTGGGTAAAAAAGGTTAGGTTAGATTATGTCAGGTTAGGTAAGTAGGTAGAGGTGGGTAAAAAAGGTTAGGTTAGGTCGGCAGGTTTTAGTGTAGGAGCTTAAGTAATCCCGTAAAAATTTCATGTTAATTTTTGACACCATACATCGTAATAATCCTTTTAAACTATGTTAAGGAACTGTGGTGTAATTTTTTCTGAACGGTTTATTATAAGTTTTATGCCATTAAAGAAGTTTTATCAAAGAGCGGCGTAATGAACCACAGACGTATTACCATTAACTCCTAAGTAACTTAAAACATGACTAATAACCTATGAACATGTAGTATTATATCATTACAATTTAACGTAATATATTATGAATGCTGTTATAATATCTTAAGTGTGTTACAAACATGGCTGCTCATATATGCCATCCTGTCTCTGGCAAAGAAGAGATTGCAGTAAGTAAAATTAATTGCTAAAGACAAATACTGGAAATTAAACATATACTTATTACCATTATCTGAAAAGCTTAGAACCACCGTTTTATATTTATTAAAAGTTTGTAGTGTTATACATCATGTGTATACAAGTCACAAGTTATTATTTACGACATTGCTTCAGTCCTCGTCATCAGAGTCTTCTGTGTACAACAGATTCCTTCACCTTGTTTAGGCATTTCTCATCATCTGCTTGACAGTTACACATCTCGGTGCATGTCATGCTATTCTTTCTGATTCTTTCTGTATGAACATGACAATGATCCACATTTCCTGACGCCACATCCACATTTAACAAGTTCTGTGATTGCTTCTGGAGCTGGTGGTTGGTCTGATATTACTAGTATGAAACAGTCATTGTCAATCTTCCAGCTATGCTCTAATTGTGAAAGCATTTCACTGTCTGCATCACAAGACCACAGAAGAGCTTGATACCTTCCTCTCAATATATGATACTTTAGAGTTGATGCAGTCGCTGGTAGTTCTCCAGCTTCTGCCTGCGTTTTCTTGAAGAGATGCCATCTAAGTTTGACAGTTTAGTGAAAGTCATTCGTGGACAGTAGAGCTTAAATACAAATTCCTCTAGACCAATATACATGTCTGCTGGAGGGCATTTAGTCTACTCAGCATCTTGAATGCATCTAGGACTTTTGTGTTAGATTTCATCAAAGTGCTCCAACATGCTTTCTTTCCTTTGCCAACAAATTTTCCAATGCAGTCAGATCCTGTGAAGGCATGGAAACCTGTAAGGCTCTCTGCCCAATGTGTCGTCGCTCACCAGTTCCTGTTATCATACTTGTATTTTCTCCAAGTTGAGGCTGCTTTAATATGCCAAACACATCAGTGTCTGGTGACTTGATATGTACAGTGCTGCCCTTCTGTGATGCATATACTGTATGTCCTGCTTAAGTTCTATAACTTGTGATAGCAATTTGATGGTTGAAGTCTTATTTGCTGCTTTCCACGACAGAAGATTAACCTTGGACAGCTTTTCCCAGATGCTCAATGGACCAACAATACGTTCCTTGACAAAATTTTCATAATTTTGTCTTCCAACTTCATATGCACATAGATTGTCATATTTGGCATTTTCTGGCATTACAGCTCCAGTTACCAAGTTTATAAGAGCATCATTTTCCTGGGATTACAGTCACCAATAACATTGTGTAGCTTCTGTACATCAGCATATTGACAGCTGACAATAGCTGTAGAGAGCTCATGGTGTTCTGTTCTTTTGTAATCTTTATGAGTTTGATATTTTATGTAATGAACTTAATTTGAAAACCCAAATGGTAGTATATGATCTTTTATCACCTTAGACACTCTGTGCGTCATGCCTCTCAAGTGATTTTTTTCCTCTCTTACTTCTCTGGACAAATACGACCTTTATCCCATCAGAAAAAATATCACCATATATTTTCTTAATCTACAGGTGCCAAGGTTTAAAATGACGGATGGTGTTAAAAATTAACCTGAAATTTTTACGTGACCACATATTGTCTTGTTGAGTTTCTGAGAGAACTTCACGGCTAAATAGCGCCTCTGTATTGATAGCCGGTACATGTCGTAATATCCACCGCTCATAGTTAAATCTTTATGTCCGTTTATTTTGTCCTTATACATTCTATTTTCCAGACTTTCCTCAATTTTTTACTTTTTCAACTATCAAAACTTTATCCATCTATTCTCTAAATTAAAGTCTCCACAATACACTATCTTTGGCCAAAACATTTTTACTCCAAATTACAACACGTCACCTCTACTCACTCCAGCACAGACCACTCGCCATCATTCGACAACCACCAAAACTAGAGATAATAAACTTCCTCACAACACACCACCTTTTACAGAACCAACATTTGCCACCTCTACCTATTTACAGCTCAATGACAAATAGTCTTTCCCAATTTTATGTCGTCGACAGTCTCGGGGTTCGTGGACGACACCGAAGACCGACCATTCCCCTCCCCCTCAATACTTATTAAACCTTTCCAAACTAATTTACACCAATGACACAAACAACTTCACAAATCTTTATGGTAAAGTCAAGGGAGGCCGTTAAGTGGGGTAAGATACGAGAACACTTATGTGGGAAACACATACCGCTTTCATTTCTACCGAGTGACATACCAACTTCTTTCTAACCTTTTATAGCACAATATAACCGAGCAGGTCTTATTTTTTTTTGGCAATATTTTTACGCTTTCCTTGAGGGGTGGGAATCATGACTCATTTAGGTAGACCGACAAATCAACTTCTCAAACCTTACAACTACGAAGTAACACCATCGTTAGTATACAATGCAACCATTTTATTGTGGCACATTTTTTTTTACCCAAAATGTATAATTCGGGAACGCCTTTAGTAATTGCCATATATAATCTCCATAAACGTAACCTGGAATTTTAAACAGAGTAACAAATAGAAAAACACACCGGTGCAACACTGCATTGCCGACGCCGCAGTCGCCAACGACAGTAGGAACTGAATGACGTCTCTTCCCATTTTACCTGGAAGAGTCAGAATAATTACATATTAGACAACTTTATGGCTGTACATTATTATTTAAACAATTACTGTATTGCTTTGATCCAGTATTTTACACACATACTAGTCAAATATTAAACCTATTCTATCTAAAGCGTAAAAAATTAACCAGTCTTCCTCAATACTGTACAATACTTACAGCTGTACTGGCTCTTATTACCTACATGTTCTTTTACTTTTCTTTTATCCTCTTCACCACTGATCGGCTTGTTAGCCGCCCGGGCGATCGGTCACGTCTCTGTTACACATTGTTGGCAAGTACTGGGCATGCACCGGCTCCTGAATGTACCTGAACCCGCTCCAATGTTGGTCAAGTCTTGTCTTGAAAGAGCTCACACTCGGTGCCGTCACAACATTTTCTGGTAGATTGTTCCAAGTTTGCCCTCACAGTTTTCAGGACTTGAGGCTTGAGCTGTGACCCCTTGTGGGGCGAGGGTCAGCCAGCTCCAAGTAAGGACACTCGACCGAGTTCAGGCGCTCCAATCTCTCGGGGTAGCCAAAGTGCAGGCACCAGTGTGGTGGCCCTGCTTTGAACATTTTCAACCAACTGACAGTCCCTAGCATATCACCACACGGGGTGACAGATGGGGTGTTACGGACAGCAACAGCTCCTGTACGATAAATAAAAAACAAATTAGTACCAACAAATCGGAATAAAAATTTACACTAATAAAGGTCCTCGCATTTTATTAATAAAAAACAAAACCACAAATGCTTCCTGCCACAACTATCACATTTGATGGATGTATTTCAAACTATCCACAAAAATGCATTTTATTTGTGCCATAAAGAACAAATATTAAAGCCTATAACTAAACTATTACTCCATTTTCTCCAATTTCAAACTAAATTAAACACCTTCACAATTTGGGCCCCTCTTATCACAAATTACCGAGTCACAATTTTTCCCCCCCCACAAATACCCATTTTACGGTGATCGGACGGACCTTTCTGTCGAAAAGGGTCGTCAAAAATTTTCAACATTATACTACAATCTAGGATTTCTTGCCATATTTCACACATTTTATGCTAATTCCTTTGTGCTATCCAGTAAATGAATGTCTAGAGCTACGTCACGTTCAACAGACTGGACGTTTCATTTTTTCAACAATTAATCCTTACATTACTTATAAGTGCTCACATTTTAACACATTATTTATTGCCATTTATGATACTCTAAGTAAAATTATATCAATATTACATGTCAAAGGTTATGATACAATGATCTCGTATTACCCAGTTTAACAATATTCCATTATATTGCCGTGTTTATTTCCTGTATTCGCGCAATTTGTAATATTTGCCTACGAAATATATCAATGGCAATATATAATTGGATAAATAATAAACATACCATTATCCTCAAAAAATTTGGGCAAAACTACACAATTAGTTATTACTTTTCTGCGTTCATCTGGAGGTTGTAGAAATACCCACAAGTTTTTGAAAAAAATCTATAAAATGATGAATGGATTATAGGCAATGACTGCAAACATTCTCAAAATTTACACCATTCATGAGAGTAATTATTTTATGCTAATTTCATCACTTTCGGGACAATTTAAAAAAAACATTCGGGTCAAAGGTGTACGGCACGTGCACGGTGCAGGGCAACACACGGGCTGCTCCACACCAGAGACAAAAATATCCAAAATCCAAGACCCTTGTGACCCAAAGCACTCAGAAGATATAACCCACCTGTACTGTATGCCTCTAGCCCCTTTATCACTATTCAAATTAATCGGTACATTTACTTCGTCCTTCTAATTTAACTTTACGGTCGCGTCCCACCAACGCGTTTTACTTCCGCGCCAAAATAGCATTTTGTAACGGTACTGAAAATTAAAGCCTCGAATTACAAATTGCAAATCTTTGCCATTAAAAATATACCAATAATAAAGAGTTGCATTCCGTGGTGTGACTTTTCACAGCTCGTTTCAACCCGAAACTCAATTTTTCTTAAATAAAAACGAATTTAATGTTAATTAAACTTTTACAATACAATTCACTAGTGAAAAAACAGACTGGAGGCCCACAGTATGAATGATTGCTAAAACCTACTCAATTCTCTTGACAACTATTACCATATACAGTATCAATATACGATTCCATTAATGTTTGTATGCAAAATAATACAATTCACTAATAATTCTTAGCAAGTTTGAACAAACATGGACAAAACTAATTTTGGGGGATCACTTTACACAAATTCTGTAACTTAACATAACTCCCTGGCTGTACCACTAACATAACACCCTGTTGTACCACTAACATAACACCCTGGCTGTACCACTAACATAACACCCTGGCTGTACCACTAACATAACACCCTGGCTGTACCACTAACATAACACACCCTGGCTGTACCACTAACATAACACCCTGGCTGTACCACTAACATAACACCCTGGCTGTACCACTAACATAACACCCTAAGCTTAATGCACCACTAACACTGTACCCTGTTGTACCCCACTAACATAACACCTGGCTGTCACCACTAACATAACACACCTAGCTGTACACAACATAACACCCTGGCTGTACCACCCCTAACACATAACACACCCTGGCTGTACCCACTAACACATAACACCCTGGCTGGCCACTAACATAACACCCTCTTGTACCACTAACACCACTTACCCACAAGCTGTACCACTAACATAACACCCCTGGCTGTACACTAACATAACACCCTGTTACACCACTAACACTAACACCTGTTGTACCACTAACATAACACCCTGTTGTACCACTAACATAACACCCTGTTGTACCACTAACATAACACCCTGGCTGTACCACTAACATAACACCCTGGCTGTACCACTAACATAACACCCTGTTGTACCACTAACATAACACCCTGGCTGTACCACTAACATACAAAATACAAAATACAAAAATATAAGTGATAAAATAATAATAAATAATAATAAATACAAAAATGAAAAAAAGATCGAGAAACAAAATACAGTACAGTATGTATGTTATGTTGTCAATGGTAAGAGAAACAATTGAGACCCTGCAATTGTGTGTAAATGAGGCAGAAAGTCAGATCAGCCACCGGGGACTTGGTCACAATTTTCGTGATGCCTTATGTAGGCAGGGTCTACCATTAGACAATAAATTATGCTTCCAACATCATGATGCTTCAACAAAGTTGCTTTCATTGGTACCATATATCAAAATTGGTAAACTTAATTTAATCTGAGTTAGGTTAGGTACATGCACTCGATCTATTAACTCAGATTAAATTAAGTTTACCAATTTTTTGCGACTTTATGACACCAAATACTAATCGAGAAGTAATTCACAGCCCGATTTACGCTTGTATGACCATCATCTGACTTCATTGTGGCTACATTTGGGTAATTACTCGCTCCCTCGGTACATGCACGCGATCTATTAACTCAGATTAAAGTAAGTTTTCCAATTTTTTGTGACTTTGTGACACCAAATACTAGTCGAGAAGTGATTAGCAGTCCGATTTATTCATGTAGGACCATTATTTGACTTCATTCCGGCTATATTCGGCTACATTTGGGTAAGTAGTCGGACCGCCATTATTTGACTTCATTGCGGCTACATTTGGGTAATTAGTCGGACCGGGGAATAAGCAGGTCTTCACTTAGGCTAATGGCCAAATTATTTTCAGCTAAAAATGTACACTCATACAGTTCCCTACATTCAAAATATAACAATTAGTTCATTATTTCTCATCATAAACCACCAACATCTAATCATTATTCGACCTACATAATGCACACACACATCATTGATCAACCATGTCAATACAAAAAATATTGTCAAAACATAATTAAGATAAAATATCTAACTTACATTTTCTCCACCACATTCAAAACAAATTATGAAGCTCCCTCAGCTGATGGGTGGTCCCTTAAACCCCGTTGATCGCACCCATTTTCTTTCATTTCAGTGTGGGAGACTTAACTAGTACTGTTATCATAGACACTTCACAAGACAAAGTCATCTTCATCACATCCAAACATATTAGATATCACAGAGCCGATTTTCCTTAAAATTCATTAGATTTTACAAATTCCTGAGAACATTCCTTATCATGCTTTACACGTCTGCCGGAAGTAAGCTTTACATCGAGGGCTTGTCACTTTGTAAAAAAGAAAAACTGATTAATAGAAAACCAGAAGAAGGAAGAGACTTAACGTTAGAGAAAGAGGAATTATAATTAGAGAAAGACAGAAGGAAACAACAGCTCCCTTGAATATCACAACAGTGTATTATTGCTCACAACCATGTACCTTACAACCTGTGTCTCGCTACCACCACTATCACATCAACCTATATCCTTCCAAAGTCTGTCTAGTATGTATGGTAGATGTGGTTAGCACGGTTTATATGGTGGTATTTGAAATATTTATAATGGTAGCTTGTTACGGCTCTGTGGTAGCAGATATTTCGTATTCAAATGGTTAAAGTATGGTTGTGTGGTGGCAACTGTTTTGTAATGAGCAATCTTGTAGTCCTTGGGTGGTAAATTGTTACATAATGATTTGGTGGTGGGTGGTGGTGGTGGTGGTGGGGGTTAGGTGTCAGTGTTTGGTAGTAGTTTTCTGAGTGTTTCTTTGTCGTGTTTTGGTTGTTTATGTCACGTGATGGTTCCTGTAGCGAGTGTTTGCGTGATACATGTACCTGGTTACCTAATTTGCATACATGTATTATGATTTACAACCACAAAGTACACAAATTAAATAGCATTCCAATATTGCTCAGTTAGTTAAAAAATAAATAAAATTTAAAGCACAAGTCATATACTGTCGTGGCAGGTTGTCAGGGTCTCTTATTTGGCCTCACAACGTACGTACATGAAATATATCCAACACTCAGGATTGAGGTAGAAATAGAAAATCACAGTGTGTTTCTCGTATATATATTGTTGCACAGCACAGTGTTAAAGAGATACTAAGTCGGGCGAAGCTTGCTCAGGGTTCCTGTAGGGCGAGGAGCTTTCTGAGGGAGCGTGTGTATGGAGCTGTTGAGAGATGTTGCTTGCTGGTGGCGGTAAGTAGAAAGAGGTCAATGAAGGCCAGGTGAGGTCTTATATAACCACGGTAGGCGTGGCTTGATGGTAGGCCCCCGCTTTGTTTGGCGTCGCTGGTTACCTGACCTTGACCACGAGGGATACGCCGGTAGGTTCGCGGGGGGTCGGCCAGTCAGCGACACACGGCGTTTGTACCTCATGTTTAGGTTTCCTTAAAGGTGATATTAATTTATTTTTCCATGACCTTCCTTCATCATAAGGCTTTATCCTATAATTGTGACAAGATCGAGTACACCTTCATATCCTTCAACCAAACATGGGTCTTGCCTTACAGGTGTTTTAAGTTCTACTTAAGCAATACTTTCCAGAGTCAAGGTTGGGTTTATGCGTCGTTCAGGTTGATATATTGGGAGTAACATGCAAGTTCCTTTGTTTTCTGGTGTGTACGTGGGTGCGTGTTCCCTCCACAGTGTATATAAAGGATTCATGGCAGGAGAGTGAAGCATTAATGTTTGCAGAAAAAATATTTAACTCTTGAAGAAGGAACTCAATCTATGTGGCACTGCAGGACTGGACAAGAGGTGTCTGTCTTACCTCGTCCTTGACAGCTAAGGAAACAAAATCTATGATTATCAACTAAAAATCTCTCAAATTAAGAAGTCATTAGTACACAGTGAACTGGAATGTATTATTTTTCTGAAGACAATGCACAAGTTCCATTACACTAAATGGTGCTGGGGGAAGAGTCATCAAATCGACTACCAATTTTTTGTCTACAATTTTCCAACCATTACTTTCAGGTGGCGGTATTTCAGGATTTTGAACTAGACATCGCTTTTATATTGCTGCCTGATAATTGGCCCGCTGTATGTGCTTCAGAAGGGAATCCTTATTCGGGGGTAACCTACATTCTCCATATCTGCCAGACTTAAACATTTTTCACCCGTGATTCATTTACATCACAGCAATCCTTTTGTCCATATAGCTCGCATATATATGCCTCCAGCTATCAGATAGAGTCTGAGAAACCTCAAATACATTTACAAGTTGTGCTAATGCTGCACAGTGAGCAGGATTTGATATCATGATTTTGGCAGAGTTCTTTTTTCCTATTCCATGCTAACAGAGTCATAACCGGTCCACACTTCTCCACCAAAATGGCCAAATATTTTGGGGAATGGGGGTGGGGGGATGGGGGGGATTCCACGCCCTTCCCAGTCGGTGGGTCCTGATACCTTCCGTCGGCGCCTGACGGATGGTGCCGTTCTCCACCTCCCAGGATGGGCGAGGATGGGGGGGATTCCACGCCCTTCCCAGTGGGTGGGTCCTGATACCTTCCGTCGGCACCTGACGGATGGTGCCA
>NW_024729975.1:0-6122 GCF_018991925.1 Homarus americanus | reverse complement strand
CTGGTTGAGGACACCATTAAGTTTGACTACAAGGCGGTGTTGGGGTGTCTGGCCTCCCCAAGGGGATATTGTGTACAGACGAGGATGAAAACAACTAATATATGTGAAGAGAGTGAGGAGAGTAGCAATATATCCCACTAGACAGGTGGCTCAGAGCTGTGACTCCTGAAGTGTCGTGAAGAGGCTGAAGCGGGACCTGTTCACTGCTGGTGGAAGCGTCATCTTCTATAGCAGTAGGATTAGGTTAGAGTTGAATTAGATTAGGTTAGATTAGGTAGGTTAGGTTAGGTTTGGTTAGGCAAAATTATTGTTCGGTGGTTAGGTTAGGTTAAATTACTGTTCGGGTGGTTAATCTTCAGATAAAAAAAAAGCTGGGGTGTTTAATCTTCAAGTTACTCACAACGCTTTCTGTTGTATAAACAAAGTGTTTACCAGTTGACTTCACTTCAGCACCACAAACTCCACAAGAGAGAAATGTGGAGACGTTCCTCCTCTCGTGCGCGTCAAACCACCCGGGCAGGTGTCAGGTGCCTCAGGTAGTAACGTGTCTGGTACAAGCAACTCCTCCAACTCTTTACAAAAATATATTCAGTACATTGTGTGAGAGAGAGTGTTTGTGTGTGTTGATGGCTGCTGTATGACAAGGTGTGGTAAAGTACCTTAAACAGGCTTTAGGAGGTAAATAATTAAAGTTAAGTTTGAAATATAAGTGTAAAGTGGTGGTAATGCTGAGTGTGAGGGAGCTGCCATATTTTGACGTTTAAAACCAGACATGTAAACAAACAGTGGCGGTAACCTGGTAAATGTTGAGGTTGGAATTGTTGTTATGAGAGGTCAGTGCAGGTGTGGGTGATGATTATGAGAGGTCAGAGTACAGGTGATGATTATGAGAGGTCAGAGTGCAGGTGATGATTATAAGAGGTCAGAGTGCAGGTGTGGGTGATGATTATGAGAGGTCAGAGTACAGGTGATGATTATGAGAGGTCAGAGTACAGGTGATGATTATGAGAGGTCAGAGTGCAGGCGTGGGTGATGATTATGAGAGGTCAGAGTACAGGTGTGGGTGATGATTATGAGAGGTCAGACTACAGGTGTGGGTGATGATTATGAGAGGTTAGAGTACAGGTGTGGGTGATGATTAGGAGGGGTCCGAGTACAGGTGATGATTATGATGGGTCAGAGTACAGGTGTGGGTGATGATACTGTTTTAAATTCTATCCTCAAATGTCTTATAAACTTTTACTGATGACGATTTTCTTCATTACATTTCACTGTCATACTTTTCAGTGTTGGCAGTAAATCATTTTAACCTCTTTTATTGTTGGTAGGGAGTCAGTTAATGTTGAGAGGAAAACTAATGTAGTGGTGTCAGGGAGTCAAATTAACATCCCGAGTCAAATTAACATCCCGAGTCAAATTAACATCCGAGTCAAATTAATATCCCGAATCATATTAACATCCCGAGTCAAATTAATATCCCGAATCATATTAACATCCCGATTCAAATTAACATCCCGATTCAAATTAATATCCCGAATCATATTAACATCCCGATTCAAATTAACATCCCGAGTCAAATTAACATCCCGATTCAAATTAACACCCCGAGTCAAATTAACATCCCGATTCAAATTAACATCCCGAGTCAAATCCTTTTTTCATTTGTTACCCTTCCTCCCTCACTGCCCCATCTATCCTCCATCAATGTTTGCATATGTCAATGATCGTCTCCCTCGCTCTCCTCATTGTAAGATATTTCCCCTCATGTCCGTTCACCTCTTCCCTTGTTTGTTAAGTTGTATTGCATCAGCCAGTGAATAAGTTACCTTTATCAAACCTGCGTATGAGAGAATTAATGTTTATTTTATTTTTGGGTGTTTTACTTTATACGTTTATCTTCATTTTGGTCTGTTGTTCATTTGTTTCATTATTTCTTCAAGGTTTCATGAAGGGATTTATTTTGATTTTACACATTATTTTTTTTATTATTTGATAAACAACTGAATCTTAGATAAACAAACCCATTTATGGTCGTCAGGTGTCGTGTGAACATGTCGCTCCATCTATAAAGTGAGCTACAAGGTACACACACACCAGCTGAATACCATCCCCCTGCCCGAATGCGTCTTGCTTACAGTGGGCATTGTCTTGTCTACACGCACACACACCCAAGAGGGAACCTTCATTCCCATGCCATGAATAGTCATCAGTCGCTGTACGCTCACAGCCTCTTGTATCATCAGTTTAATACAGGTGTTTTAGCTTCTTTCCACCAACTCATGATATTTATATTATATTATAGCTATTCAAACATTTATTGATATCGTGTGTGTGTGTGTGTGTGTGTGTGTGTCCACACAGGAACGTTCACTTGGTACATGCGTTTTATTCATCATATGAACAATGTTAATATTAATGTAATGTCATGAACAAACTGTCAATATAACGTTGGTCGTAAGTGTAGTGTTGGATGGGTCTAGTTTGTAATAGTTTTAGTATTTATTGATTAACGAACCATCAATGTTGATTTTAACTGAACAGCTTTTCTTTTAAGGAAGTGACTGCCGTTGTGTGTTGTTGGGGGAAGTTTGAGAAAGTGAAAGCTTGAGGGAAAGTGATGTGAGAGTAAAGAAAGAATATAGAGAGAGATAAATAGATAACACAATGGTACAGTTTTCCGAGGCGTGAAAGTTCGAACCACCATACGGCTGACAGCGTACAGTGACATTGTTTTCCAGCGTAAATAAAATGGTTAATTAATGCCTTCCTAAAGAAACCATCGACATGGGACCAGGTTTGTTCCATTCTACGAGTTTTTTGCGATTTTTCCACAAAGTTTGATGAAAAACGATTGTGCCGTTTCGGCTGCCCAGAACAGACACACACACACACACACACACACACACACACACAGTATATGAGATATGTAGTAAGACAAATCAAAAGAAGATGTGTATAAGAAGATAATAAAGACGAGAAGATAGAGAATAAAGGGGGTATAACAGACTGTATCGCCGACATGAGGATAATAATCATTTAACTCCGATATAACTGTGGAATTACCATAATGGAATCTTGTGTAGTAAGTTTGGTAATAAAGGTCACGAATACTCCCGCTGTACGCCATAACAAAGTCCAAGGTTCATAACTTCTCTACAGGACTGGCTAAGAGTACTGAGTGTCCCCCGGCGTGCTACATTAAATTCTAAGAGACCATAACTCTTCATAATGACCAAAGAAAATACTGATTATCCTCATTCCACAGTACTGTTATTATCCAAGGCGTCATAACTAGGAACAATGACGCAAAATATTGATTAAACAAACTTGTGTAGTATTGTTTGTGATATAATGGAGAGACTAAGTTTGTTTAATAGTAATTGTCGTTTGTTTGGAATTGTCGTGTTCACAAGTCCCAGACAAACGAACAGATGGAAAAATGCGTTACGGTGTCTTCCCAGTGTGTATGTAGTGAGGATGGCGGGAGACAATAAACGTTAGCTAGCATCCTGAGACTCATAGAGGAAACGTGTGGGTGAGGGAGGGAAGGACACACACACACACACACATGGGGATATAACCAGAGAGAAATGACCTTGAAATTCCCTGAGACAAGCACATTTTTTTTCTTGTTTCAAAGTTCTCTGGAGTGTGACTGCGAGAGGCCTTAGGTGAGATGTGATATACATATATTTTTTCCTCCAACTATAATAAATGTTTTTGTATTAATAAATAAAGTCAGTTCTTAATTATCTGTAATATAAAAAAAGTCAAGAACCTGCAAAAGTTCTCAGTTATTGTTGTTTGCTGTATTGTTCTAGATAACGAAAAATCTTATTATTGTTGTTGATGGTGAGTAATATTAGCTGGTGGATTTTTCACAATATTCACTGTCATTTCTCTCACACTTTACTCATTTTATTAAGTATTTTATTACTGATCATCAACATATTTTTTTCCTTGATTTATTTTTTTGTGGCTTATATCTTTGTATTTATTTATTTTTAATTATTTCTTAGCTCACCTGTTTTATCATTTTATTATTATATTATTTCTTTTAGCTTTCCTCTTTGTTTTGCTTTGTTGTTATTACTTTTAGGTCATTCTCTTAGTTTATTTTTCTTCGTTGTTTTATCGTGTTTATCATAGTTCATCATTATTAATAATATATTATTCTGCTTATTGATCAGTTTAATGATTCCTCTCCCGGTCATGTTGTTATCAGAGAGAGAGAGAGAGATAGAAGAGAGGCAGCCGGAGTCTCTGTAACACTGGAACTCCATCGTAGGTGAAGTAATAGCTGTTGCTGGTAAAGTTTAGCCCTCCAGGGAGTTTTAACTTTAAGGTAGCAGGAAATGATTGTGTCGAGGGTGAGGTGAGGTGAAGGGAGGGTAAGAGACGGGTGAGGTGAAGGGGAGGGTAAGAGACGGGTGAGGTGAGGTGAAGGGGAGGGTAAGAGACGGTGAGGGGAAGGAGGGTAAGAAACGGTGGAGGTGAGGTGAAGGGAGGGGTAGACGGGTGAGGTGGAGGTGAAGGAGGGTAAGAGACGGGTAGAGGTGAGGTGAAGGGAGGGTAAGAGGAGGATGGGGTGAATGAAGGGACGGTAAGAACGCAAGAGGTGGGGAGGTGAAGGGAGGGTAAGAGACGGGTGAGGTGGGAGGTGAAGGGGAGGGTGAGGGTAATCTGTTGTAAGGACGGAAGGGTGAAGGTGAGGGGAAGGTGGAGAGAGAGAGAGAGAGAGAGAGAGAGAGAGAGAGAGAGAGAGAGAGATTCTAACCCCGACAGTTGATAATGAGAATACAGGCCACGAGAGGTCGAGGGTGAGGTAGAATATAAGATGAATGATGTCACTTGTTACGTTCACCCACACATAACAAACCCTGGAGTAGGTTCTGTAGACATGGAGTAGTTCATAGTCAACTCTCAACACTCCTGGAGGGTTTTTTTTCCTAAGATTATCACAGTTCTCAAACTCCCATAACAAAAATGTATTGTTCCATTTCCATACTTCAGTTCCTTAGTTTCCATAAAGAAAAGATAACAATGAAATTAATTCAGTTACGAAACTTAGAGAATAAAGATTGAGTTAGAGAGAAAGACTGACTTAAAATACTACCAGAGTGTTCTGAGAGTGAGGAATTGGTTGAATAGAAGAGGGGATTTGAACATGTTAAAAGTTGTCGAGAAAAACTTAAAGAGGCTTCGGGATAGAGCGCGCGGCCATCAGAATATCTTACGTAATCCTTATGTAAATGAGAGGAAATGGTGGAAAAGGAAAAGGAATTTGAACGAAAAAGAGAAAAAAACGATGAAGATTACAGTGAAAGAAGATAATGCCGCAGGAGGTGTAGCATAGTGTAATTACTGAATGGATGAAATTAAAGGGAAGATTTTAGATTAAATTAAAAGAGAAAATGGAACAATTCTTTAAAGGCGGGGGAATATTGATGGGATTTTAGACAAAGAAAATTACGAACGTTTTATATTGCCGAAGTTAGACGATCACAGGTGAATAAAGAGCTTTGGAGAGCAAGTATGATAAAGGTTCAAGCAAGAGCAAAGGTGGATGAAAAAGGAGAAATTGAGAGAAAATAGAAGAGTTATAAGAAATTGGCTAGATGTGGTAACACCGGACCTGCCAACTTGGTAACACTGGAACTCCCAACTTGGTAACACTGGAACTCCCAACTTGGTAACACTGGAACTCCCAACTTGGTAACACTGGACCTGCCAACTTGGTAACACTGAAACTCCCAACTTGGTAACACTGGAACTCCCAACTTGGTAACACTGGAACTCCCAACTTGGTAACACTGGAACTCCCAACTTGGTAACACTGAAACTCCCAACTTGGTAACACTGGAACTCCCAACTTGGTAACACTGGAACTCCCAACTTGGTAACACTGGAACTCCCAACTTGGTAACACTGGAACTCTGGTAATGACTAATCAATAAAACATTAATAAGAAGGTGGTCATTAGTCTCCCGTGTGAAAGATTCTAATACGGGTTTTCCTTATCAGTTGGGGCCAGGCACGGCGCCCTTTAATAAACATATACTAAAAATTAAGGCCAGGGAAAATGACGCCTCATGGCATGGTGTCCTTGTCTGCCTTCCCGT
>NW_024729974.1:0-16371 GCF_018991925.1 Homarus americanus | reverse complement strand
CTATGAAAAGTTCAAGCGAACGCTAATTGGGATTTTTGGGGGTAGGTCACAGCTGGGCCAACTGCAATGGATCTTCAGATGGTTGGATCGCTGTATTCCAGGTATACGAAACGAAACACCCGTTGACGCTGTTGACATCGCGGGCCAGGTTCGCCAGGACATGCAAGCGACCTTCCGGTCATCAGGCTGGTACAACTCACAGGGTGATATGCCGCCAGAAAACGTGGAAACGTTGATAGAACTAATAAGTTTTCTTCTTTCCGTCCGTGTTTCCTTATATAGCCGGGCACAGGAAGTACAGTATGAACCACCCTTGGATATGGTGGAATACGCAAACAAGCTCTGTCCCCAGGCTACGGGCCCCTTACTGGCGCAGCCCTCAGTGACGTCACCACAGCCCCAGCAGTCTCAGATGCCTCAGATGCCTCACTCCCAGACTCCTTACGCGACACACTTAGCTCCGATCGCTCCTCCCCGCCGAACATATAAACAGAAAACATCGTTACGATGCGCACATTGTAATAAACGTGGCCACGTAATGGAAGATTGTTTTCAGCTCCGAGGTAATAGTGCAAACAAAGCCACACCCGGTGCAAAGCCATTCTCAAGGTCAAACAGACAGGGAGCTAAAGCAGCACCTCCTCCTCCTACCCAGACAGCGCGCAAATGGTGCGCTCTTCACAAATCGACATCTCATAGTTCACATGAGTGCGATATACTAATAAAAGCTAGGGGAGTGGACCTAAGTGAAACGGAGGTGTCGTATAGGCGCAAGCAGAAACGTCCCCAGGACAAGTCGTCGGGGGAAGACCAGCGCACACCACAGCAAGGAGAGGGATAGATAGGGTAGTTCCTGCCCCTCCTCACAACACTTCTATAGCGGCCTCATTAATAGCGGCGCTTAGCAAAGTGGAAGTGTTGTCAGTGCCGGTGAGAGTGGATAATACCAGATTGGCTCTTGATATAGACACAGGTGCTTGCGCTAATGTATTGGCCTTGACATCATATCACGAGTTACAACGTAAATTCCCTCACCGCAAATTCAAATGGAGGCCTAGTAACGCTGAGCTCGAAGGAGTTTCAGGTACTCAGCTGAGCATCAAAGGAATGGTGACGTTACCACTCAGATTCTCAAGACGTGGTACGCCCTTCTACGCGACTTTTATATAGTTCAGCAGTTCAATTTGCCAGCTGACGGGTTACTTGGTCTACCAACTCTTCGAAAGAACATGATAGATGTTCATCCACGTAATAATAGTGTTACGTTTAAAGGTGTTTCCTACACAGCAATGAGTCATTCTGAACCTTTGCTCACCGCTAGGACGAAAGTGTTGTCTACCAATCCTATTAAGAGGAAGGCGGATCATGCGTCAGAGATATCTCTCGACCTCAACCACACACCTTCCCAGCGTGATTACAGCAGCAAGAGTTGGACGATCGTACCAGCAGTGTTGAAGAGTACTCTCCATTACAAAAATGAGGAAATCACCAAAGCAACTGTCGAACTACCCAACGTGTACACGGGCACAGATGTAGTGTGTCTCCCGGAAACATGCAAGGTAAAAGGGCTGTCATGTGAATCTACCCTGAGCACAATACGCCCTGGTGGTTTGACCGACGTACTGATTCTAAATCGAACAGGCGTTCAACGAATCATAAAAGGATGTTATGTGTGTGATTTTCTAGATATCACAGCAATGTCGAAGTGCAACCAAATAAATTCCTAATTCGAGGTATTGTTGCGAATTGCCAACAGACTCGACTGGCCAGGATAGATCAAATAGCGCCACATGTTAAGGTGATCGATCATCCACAGGGCAAGACACGCCTGTTAGAGCTGCTTGCTGACTACAGAAATATAGTAGCCTTGCCAGGGGAACCGCTAGGTCAGACAGATTTAACATCCCATCATATAGCGTTAAAGGAAGGAACCAACCCTATTTACGTACCAGCTTATAGACTACCTCATAGCCAGCGCGCTGTAGTGCAAGATATGGTACAGGGTATGTTAGATGAGAATGTCATTAGACACTCAAAATCCCCCTTTAATAGCCCATTATTCCTCGTCCCGAAAAAGGATGGTGGATGGCGCCCGTCATAGATTTCAGGCGCGTAAATAATCAAACAATCCCTGATAGGTACCCAATGCCTATCTTGAGTGACATATTGCAATCCTTAGGCAAGGATAATGCGGTATTTAGCAACTTAGATTTGCTTAGTGGGTATTGGCAAATACCACTCGATGAAAAATCACGAGAAATCACGGCATTTAGCACGCCTCTAGGCCACTTTGAGTTTCTACGAATGCCATTTGGTCTCAGAAATGCCCCACTAACATTTCAAAGAATGATCAACACCCTGTTTGCCGGACTAATTGGTAACACAGTCTGCGCTTATTTGGATGATCTAATAGTAGTCAGTAAGGACGTCGATTCCCATCTGATAAAACTGCGTGAAGTTTTGGCCAAACTTTCCACAGCAGGACTCAAAATAAAACTCTCAAAGTGCGAGTTTTTAAAATCCAGAATCCATTTCCTTGGTCATGTAGTCGACGGTGAGGGCATACACACAGTTAATGATAAAGTCAAAGCTGTATCTCAGTTCCCGCGTCCTACCTCAAATGATCATGTGCGTAGCTTTCTCGGATTATCTGGTTATTATCGTTCCTTTATCAAGGACTATGCAACATTAGCATCGCCCCTAACGAGGTTGCTCAAAAAAAGATGCAGTGTTTATATGGGATGCTGAACACGAGGAAAGTTTTACGGCATTGAAGACAGCGCTAACCAATGCCCCGGTTCTAGCATTCCCAGACTACACTCAACCTTTCACTCTCTGTACTGACGCTTCCGGAATTGGAGTCGGAGCAGTGCTCATGCAAGAGGACACGCGTGGGAAGTTTAGAGTGATAGCATTTGCAAGTCGCAAACTAATCGATGCTGAAACACGTTATTCGGTGACGCATTTAGAAACGTTAGCCGTTGTGTGGGCACTTAAGAAGTTCAAAGACATTATCTTTGGCTACAAGATAACTGTTTTTACTGATCATGCGGCAGTCACCGAACTGTTCCATGGCAGAAACTTATCAGGCAGATTAGCACGCTGGTATCTGACAATTCAAGAGTTTGACCCCGAATTTAGGTATTTACCTGGGAGGGCGAATGTTGTCGCCGACGCTCTGTCAAGAAATATAGCACCAGTTATGCCTGTATCAACATTCACTCTTTCGCAGCTGGAAGATGAGCAACGACGCGACCCATATTGGTCAGCTGTTATTTTTGCTCTCGAATCGGGCGAGGATGTTAAACTCCCCAAGTTATTTCTTCCCTTAAGTCAGTTTGAATTACGACATAACATACTCCATAGGACGAGAAAATCTCCTGAGGGTAATGTGTCTCAAATAGTCGTACCTGACACGTTGCGCAAAGCAGTAATGACATTGTTCCACGATGTCCCACAAGCAGGTCACCAAGGTCGTGATAAATGCTTAGCGGATTTACGAAAGAAGTATTTCTGGAACACTATGAAGAAAGACATAGAATTACACATAGCTAATTGTTTGGCATGTGCTCAACATAAAGGATCAACAGGATCACCTGCCCCGATTCTACAATATCCTACACCAGACCGTCCGTTTGACACAGTCGCTGTTGACTTGTTACAACTCCCAATGAGTCATCAGGGATCAGGATACGTCTTAGTGTGTGTGGATCATTTTTCCAGGTTCGTGGTCTTGGTCCCACTAAAAAGCAAAACGGCCGAAGCAGTAGCCTATGCATTAGTGATGAATCTCATATGTCCATATACTACGCCTAAAGTTCTACTCTCTGATAATGGAACAGAGTTCAAGAATGAGCTAATAGAGCATATATGTTTACAATATGGAATTAAACAAACTTTTGTGACAGCTTATCATCCACAGGCTAATGGCCTTGTTGAAAGAACCAATCGTAAAATCCTAGAAATACTGCGCCCAATTGTTAGTGGTTTTCAATACGCATGGGAGGATTGGTTACCGCAGGTTGCAGCGTCGATTAATGGGTCAGTTAATAGCTCTACGGGCAAAACACCCTACTATATTGTCTATGGCACAGATAAACGTCTGCCTTACGACATCCTTACAGAGGCGCCATACCCGGTATATAATACGGATGATTTTGCGGCAAAACAAATTCATGTCTTTACAGAAATTCATAACCAAGTACGATCACAGCTAGCGGCGTCACGCGCCGAAATGATCATCAAACAACATAAACATGCTAAACCTATCGCACTGAACGTTGGGGACGCTGTTATGTTACAGGAACCTGAAAGGAACTCCAAACTTTCGGCGAAATTTTCTGGTCCATTCCGCATAATCTCAAAAGAAGCAGGCAACAAATTCAAAATATGGAAGCCTAATGCACAGATCGCAGATGTCGTGCACGCGGATCGTCTGAAGAAGACCCAGATAAATGTCTTACCTCAAGTTGATGATAATGTGATTGATACATCCTTACAGACTGTTCAGAAGCAAAATGTACCAAATGACTATTGTATGAAACTACGTTCTGCGAGTAGAAGTTAACTCGTACTTTCGCGTCAGATGGAAAACGTCGACGGCCAACTACAATCAGCATTGGACATTCTTCATGGTCTCAGCACAGCTTCGATGAATTCGACAATAGTTTCATGAGCGTTGTCGCTCAAGCTGTATCTCAACAGAATCGTGTTATTTCTCAAACCTTTCACGCGATTACTGCTCTAGAATCAAAGGTTAATGCAATCATAATGGAGTCTAACCAAGTTTCGAGGATTGTTACTAGGTTACAGAAAGCAATCCCGACGTTAGAATGGCTCCTTTACTTCACAGAATATTTGCATGCTGCTGAAATTTCAGTTCATAAAATTGTAACCTCTAAAAATGAACTAATAGACAGCATTGTAGATGCCGGGATAGGACGTGTGGACGCGAAGCTTGTGCCTGTGCAGACGCTTCTTGAAGCTTTAAAAATAGCCAAGTTGCAGTATCATTTAACTCCTATTTTCAATGACAATGAGGTTCAATATCATTACCCACTGTTGGAGTCAACCCTCACGCACAATGCAATTCTGATCCACATTCCTATGCGAGGGCAACATGAGTTTAATGCATGGCATTTAGAACCCTTCCCCTGGTTTGTGAACGACACACTGTATACCCTAGATAGGCCTAAAGAACTTTTCTTAGTAGATGAAGAATATTCATTGTTAGCAATAGAGGATTCAGAGGTACTGTCACGGTGTAAGTCGTCTTATCTACACCTACACGTATGTCCAGCCTACATGTTTGCATTTATTCCTGCTGCAGAAGGAATATGTGAATTGGCAGTCATACAACCAAATGTACGCACAGCGTTAGCGCAATGCAGTTATAGGCCAGTTAGTCTAAAGACTGTGTTCCACGCTCACCTTCACAATGTGCAGTATTTGTTCTTTCCAAATCTCACTACTGTAATTTTAAAATGCCAAAATGGTGTTAAGCAGCTAGTTGTGAAAGGGCATTACAAGGCTCCTGATTACTGTGAAATCACTTGTAGTACATTACGGACCTTGCCTACTCATCAGCATTTTGCGTTAAATCGAAAACTCAAGTCTGCTTTAATTCCACTTCCTATAATGAATTTCACTATCAAGGATATTCAAATAGTATCAGAGAAATTAAAAGTGTTAGCTTTCTTGAACGAGACACATTTTGCTGATTTGAATAATAACTTGCCATTTTACCTGTCACGGGAATTTGCACTACCAAGTCTTACGATTCCCTCTATTCTGTTAATTCTGGCAATAATGTTCCTGTTCTGTTATTACCGGGCAGTATCATCCAAATTCAACATTGTTCATAACATACTAACCCGTACGACACAAAAGTCTAGGTCCCCTGTAGTAGAGAATACCCCTACAGTAATTTCCCCAGCTTAGTGTCTACATATCTGTTTATAACATGGTTAGGGTTGTCTAGGATGTACTGTACTCTGTGAGTTATTTAGGCCTCACGGAGCTCGGCTGGTAGGTGACCGAGCGATGTAATAGGCCCCTGTCTCATCAACAGAACGTATTATATAAATGGGTCAATACATCTGATATTATATTCAGATTCACCACCCTGTAACTTTCCACTGTCTATGAGTAAGACATGAGATTGACACGTGAGCGGGCAACTTACCCAAGAGGGCGAGACCCATAGCTCAGCATTCCTGTAAGCACGCACTGCGATGCCCCTAAGCTTCAGTAGCTCACCTCAAGTCATATCGTAAGGACGTGACCTAACGTTTATCATACATAAACGCCGTCCCTTTCTCATTCACTCCTAGACAGTGAGACTTACGGTTGATATACACTCAGGAATTATATCTACAACCTTTTATAATAAAACAAAGGAACTACCGTTTGGGTTTCGTTACTTAAAACCCAAATATAAATATGTGTGAACGGACTGGTTAATTGGACAAGTAGCCGATTCATGCATCTCTTGGCCATCAGACTCCTTCCTTCCACGATAAGTCTTTTTCTTTAGCGAGTTTGTTCACTTTTTTGCAAAATGTACAAAAGGCAAAAAGAAAATTAGTTGGAGATGAAGAAATAATTTAGAGTTTGGCTGGTGGCGAGATAGTTCCCCAGACAGACAGACAGATAGACAGACAGGCAGAGAGACAAACAGACAGGCAGACAGACATATCAATCAATTCTCTAAAAAGTTATATAAACGTCGAAGAATATCACATCATATCTACAATCCGAATAGAATGAGACACTTAGCTTAAATACTCCCAAGATCCTATACACAGCATTAATACAGTATACTTCTATGCACAACAGGCAGAATTTACCCTCTCACCTTGCAGCTGGTCACCCTGGGACGAATAGCTTCTCCTTGTTTTGGCTCCTACCCAGCTTGGGACAAGAGAGATATCTTCCTCCTCTAAAACCGAAAGATTTTTTATTTTTATCCGTATGTGGCTTGTCTTGTTGCCTCACACGTAAGAGAGGAAGAAAGAGGAAGAGGAGGAGGAAGAGAAGGGGGGAAGGAAGGGAAGGAAGAGGGCAAGTAGGAGGAAGAGGAAGAGGAGAAGAAGAAGAAGAAGTAACAGTAGGAGAAAAAACGGAGGAACAGGAGGAGGAGGAAGAAGAAGAAACGAAGGAAGAAGAGAAGAAGAAAAAGAAGAAAAAGAGGAAGAAGAAGAAACAGTAGGAGGAAAAGGGGAGGAAGGAAGAAGAAAAAGAGGAATAGAAACAGGAGGGAAAATCAGGTAGAAGAGCAGAATAAGCTAGAAGAAGATGAGGAGAAGGAGGAAAGGAGAAATAGGAAAGAAAAGGAGCGTGCTAGTGGGATCTCTCTTGAAGGACACCTGTATCAATCTCTCTCTCTCTCTCTCTCTCTCTCTCTCTCTCGGCGAAATAGGATCGGAATAGGTTCCTTATGAAGTATAATTGATCGGTTCTCCCTATTACTTGGCGGTTTCGAACCTATTGTGAAGTATATATTGATCCTGGGTATTACTTAGTTATAACAAAGGCCCCCAACACACCTTAATACATATCCTTCTTGGTCGACACACCCAACACACCTTAATACATATCCTTCTTGGTCGACACACCCAACACACCTTAATACATATCCTTCTTGGTCGACACACCCAACACACCTTAATACATATCCTTCTTGGTCGACACACCCAACACACCTTAATACATATCCTTCTTGGTCGACACACCCAACACACCTTAATACATATCCTTCTTGGTCGACACACCCAACACACCTTAATACATATCCTTCTTGGTCGACACACCCAACACACCTTAATACATATCCTTCTTGGTCGACACACCCAACACACCTTAATACATATCCTTCTTGGTCGACACACCCAACGCACCTTTTTTAACTATCTTCCTATTCTTGAACTAATCTTTACAATCAAACATTTAACAATTTCACTAAGAAACTTCAACAAACTTTCAAGTACTTTTTTTTTCTATTATAATTTTGTTGTTCTCGTACTATAACCTCCAAAGCTTCTTTATTTACTCCTTCTCCCTCCTCAGACGCAGCCTGACTGAGTACTGAGCCGTCGTCAAATTCGTACACACTTTAGACAGTTTGAACCTTCGTGAAATCATAATCTAATAGCTTTCTGGGATTTGTTTCTGAAAAATTTTGCTTTATCTCGCCTTAAGAATTCAATTTCTAGAAGTTTCGAATGAGTATTTATCTGTCCAGGGCTGATTACTGCGTCTCTCTCTCTCTCTCTCTCTCTCACTCTCAGAAAGTCATGTCACCTCAATATTGAACTGACAGCATCACTGTTTTTCACTGCTGAGTCAACTAGTTTGTAAACAGATGTGAATAAATGGTGATAGAGATGATGATGATGATGATGATGATGATGATGATGATGATGATGATGATGATGAAAAACAAGAAGAAAAACAAAATGAAGATCCAAAAGAAAAAAAAAAGAAAAAATGAAAATCAGAACACACATCTAATCCTATATATATAAATATATACTTTAGAATATAAAAATTTCCTCAATGTAAATTTATTCTTTAAAAAAATAATCCCCCTTTTTTTAGAAACCTTCGAATAATTATTTTTCCTTCAGTTATAATCTCTTAATAAACGATGTAAATAAAATTAAATATTTATTTCTTCATAATTAACACTAAATAACGCACCAATACCTTATCCTATCACACTGTAAGGTTATTTTAGAACAAATTTTTAATCTGTTTACGTTTTGTGGAATATATCTCCCTCCCCCCCCCCGCCTGTTTTGGTCTTGTATACAGCGGGTTATTAACGTGTATCATACAAGCTTTGATCTTAGTGATAACAGGTGACCAGAGAAGCAATAAATGTTGTTAAAAATGATCAATAATAAAAGTAGGAAATTCGAGTCTATTGTTTTTATTGTGTGTGTCCTTATACATACATACATACATACATATACTTTATCCCTCTCATGTACTCAGTACCAAGATGACCTGACCTCAAGAATCCATTATTCACCTCATTATAATTAGGTCAAGGTTAATTAAGACCAACATCCACACAGGTAAGTTAATGAGAGTTAATGAGATCGACTCCTATCTGTTGATTATGGTAAATAAATAATGTCCTAACTTGTTAATGCCCTAATTTGCATCTCTACCTGAAGATGTGAGAAAGTATATAACTGATTCTCTTAATAACGACACAAAGGTGGATTCTAAGAGGTCAATGAACACAAGCTACACCTTAATTAGACAGGTGAGAATATATATCTACCTGTGTTACCTTTATGAATGGTTAATGGGGTTAATAACGAATAGAAAAAAAACACATAAAAGGAATCGTTGTCATTATTCCTAGTTAATGGTAAAATAAACGTACAATTCTTGGAGATAATATTGACAAAGAGAATGAAACTATCTCTCAAGTGGTTATAAAAGAAAGATAAGATTCTAGTCAGTAACTCGCTCTCTTTAAATGAATAATGTCTCTCATAAGCAAGACATGAATCAGACGTAACTACCCTGTGATGACATTAACAAGCGATAATTAACTCCGGGTAGCTAAGTCTTTTTCTTAAATATTTATATCAATCAAGTACTGTTTTACTACTTGAACGACAGAAGACTTCATTTAAAGGTATAATTAAGCTCTTATTATGTCTAACTTATTTCTATAAACTTACAAATTATTATATACAGTACATAATTCTTTTATTTTTACTATTTAATTTAACTCCTCATTTAACTCTATCCTAATCAACAATAAATAACTCATACATTCCTATTAATTATCAAGCAATCATCATTTTAGAATTATATTGTTAATTAAAATTGAAACATAAACACAAATTAAGAACATACAAACATACGCTTCTCTTAGTGTAAACATAACAAGATCCCATGTTGAAGAATTACACCGACATCAGAGACCATGTTAAAAAGCCTAAAATATTTTAAATACGATCATTAATTCCTATAATTAGTGAGAGTAATAATTAGCTTTATATATGGAGAATAAAATTATATTGTAGAGTGTTCCTTGGTCATTACTTTACCAATAGGTGTTGGGTATATGTGAGTGGAGGGCAAGCAGGCAGAGTAAGTGAAACGTGGCAGGCTGGGACCGTAGAGTTTTATAGCCTGGGTCCCGGGATGTTTGGTGATGGGTGATGCATCTCTCTCTCTCTCTCTCTCTCTCTCTCCTTGTACGTGTGTTTGTGTGTGTGTGTGTATGTGACGTCCAAGGACAGTCTTAGTACCTAATTATGTATCCAGTTAAAGACTTGAGGAATAAGACCACGGGATTACTACCACTACTACCACCACCACCACCTTCCCTCTCCCAAAGACTACCACCACCTCAACCAAATACTACCACTACCACCTCCTTCTCTCAACCATCCCTCGGCTAATCCCTAAGTAATTTCCTACATTACCCAGTTACCACGAGTAAATTTGGTTATGTTTTAGTTTAAAGTATTAAGTAAGATCTTCTATCATTTGGTTTTTTTTACGGTTTAAGATGATTACGAGGAAGATTGTGATGGATTGTGTAGTTGGTGATTTGGGGTTAACTGGAGATGTTGATGTGTTGTGGGATTTGGGGGAGAGGATTTGGAGGGATTTATGGGGGTTTTATGGGGTTTTGTGGGATTTAGGGGATTTAGGTGCTGGATTTGGTTCGAATTGTGAAGGGATTTTCTTTCTTCGTTTTGAGTTTTATTTTGTCTTCATTATGTGAGGACTTTCCCAATGGATTTATTTAGTTTTTTTTTATTTGCTTCATTAACAATATTTCCTTCGATAGATTTTCCAAATTTCTTCACGAGCTAAGAATTTCTCACTGGATTTTAAATTTCATCATACCATACGTGTCTAGATTCACATTCCCAAATAATTTCTTAAGTCTCAACAATTTCATTCAGTTTTAACAATAGAAAAAAATACCTCATTACTCTAATATCATTCATATGTAAGAAAATCTTCCACTTGTATATAATTTCTTCTTGTTTATTTCAGGTTTACGTAAAAGATTTGTCCTCAGTACAAATATTTCGCTCTATCTTGTTTAAGCTTACACAAACATACTGTATCTTAACTCAATAAAGCTTTCCTACTTTGTTGTTTGTCCTGGAGGAGGGAAAGAATATCCAGCCACAATACAGGGATCTAGTTAAGCTGACATAAAGGGAGTAGAGAGAGAGAGAGAGAGAGAGAGAGAGAGAGAGAGAGAGAGAAATTGTATGGGCAAAAATAAATATTCACGCCTCTCTCTCTCTCTCACCTGGCTAATACCTTGTGTCCGTATGTCTGGTAGTAATTTACAACTCTGTCTTACTACAAACAATTAGTACTCAAAATCGTCACAAACAGTACTCAAGACCACAAAAAGTACTCAAGTCGCCCCAAACAGTACTCAAATTACCACAAACAGTACTCACATTACCACAAGCACAAACACCTACAGTCCCTTGTGCTTCCTCCTGCATTAACATAAAAAAGTTCAGATTTCTTTAATGATGACAATAAATTACCAAAGTTTATTTCCTTGGTTCTTCTGCCTCAATGTACAGCCTTTGTTTGTTGAAGTTTAACTGAGTTGTGGGGAGGGGTGTGGGGAGGGGTGTGGGGAGGGGTGTGGGGAGGGAGGGGAGTGTGGTGTGGTAGAGTTTACTGTGGGGAGTTTACTGTGGTGAATATTGCTTTAACCAACCATTACAAACCACAGCTGTAAATCATTTGAAACCACAACTGTAAACCATTTCAATCCACAACTGTAAACCATTTCAAACCACAGCTATAAACCATTACAAACCACAGCTGTAAACCCCCAAAATACTGGTTTACACCTAAACAAAACCACACACACACACATTTACACTTTTTTACAACTCAAACACTTTACAACAACAGCGGCTTGACCTGAATCCCGTAGAAGATAAATTACTCTTTTAAAACAACGGATACAAAAAGCATTCTGGATACTAACATTCAACCGGACACGATTACTCTATTGTGACAAATGTTTATATTGTCACAGAGAGCTATCGTACTCAAGTGGATGTATTTAGACAGACAAACACTTAATTCAGATACTAATAAGAGCACTACATTCATACAATCATACTTATACAGTCAAATACAAGTTGTAGTATGAGTATTGATCCAAACAAACATGTATACAGTCAAACACCAAACAGTATCCAGGTCAATAATTCCCCCAAAAAACACATTTATAATAGGGTAGGGGAAGTTATATAAACACCTTCACGTTTATATAACCTGGAGTTAATGATTAGTGTAGTGGGTAAGAAATCCAAGATGGCCGACACAGATGCTTTCGCTTTAAAATTCTTCCCGTTGTCATATATATTGTTAATAAATAATTTGAATACCATTTTAATTTTGTTTTATTAAATTTAATAAGAATTCTATGTTTTTTTAATATATTTTATTGATATATGAACCTAAAATGGCCTCCGTTTAGATGTTATTGACAATATTTTATCATAGTGAAAAATAACCGAATGTATTAGTTAAAATTTATGAAATTAAGAATTACAATATAAATTTGTGTGATTTTTGTCCACTTGTGATAATGAAAAATAATATCTAAAAATGAAATATATTGAATACAGAAATAAAATTAAAAATATAAAATGAAAAATAGAAACTTACTAAATATTTATATAATAATGATTTACTGAAATACTGTGATAGATATTGGTTATGTTATTAGAGTGTGAGTTGCCTTAAGGTACTTGAGATTAATTAATGTTTTAAAATCAATTGAAGGAAAAGGCCCTTTGCATGATTAATACACACATACACACTATAACATACATACTGTGCACGCACAGACAGACAGACAGACACACACACAGACACACACAGACACACAGACTCACACACACACACACACACACACACGCACACACACACACACACCTCTCCCATATGTTACCTTATCCTCCCCCCCACTATGTCACACAATACTCTCTACCTATCCACCCTCACCCTACCCTCCCCCCACCCTCCTACCCTCACCCCACCTCCCCCACCATGTCACACACTTACCCATCCACCCACACCCCTGCCCTCCCCCACCTCTACCCTCACCCAACCCCCCCACTAAGGTCACACAATACTCTACTCCATCCACCCACATTCCCTGCCCTCCTCCCCCTCCTACCCTCCCCCACTATGTCACACAATACTTTCACCTATCCACCCCACACCCCTGCCCTCTCCCCACCTCCTAACCTCACCCTACCTCCCCCCCACCCCACCTCTACTCCCCTATCCACCCCGTAACTACATGTGACCTACGCCAGTCTAGCTACACTGTCATTCAAGGATGCACACTGCACATTGTTCTTTAAACCTATTACCGCCATTACTGTCCACAGAGACACTTAAGAGGAGAAAAATGTGAGGAACTAGGCACCTTAGAGTGACCTGAAACCTCCTTAAATAGCCTCTATGTCAAGATGAATTAAGGGTGAGTTTAGTGATAGTTCCATCCTTCTACGATATCGAGTACAAAATGGTCGTAGACAAAGGACAATGACCTCTATGTCAAAGGGAAATTAAAGGCGAATTTAGTGTTATTTCGATATTTTGAGTGTAGGTTTAAAATGGCCTTAACCTAGGTAAGAGAAGTAATCCTAAATAACCTCTATATCAAGATGAATTAAAGATCAAAATAGGGTAAAATTGTCTCAGACCAAGACTCAGGTATGCAGTAGTGACGTAAGCAATACTCAAGAACCAAAGGTCAAATGAACCTATTGTCAAGAGTGAATAGAGGCGCGTCTTCTTTTAGTACCTGGTGTTGTAGTTACCTGAATGACTGACTCGATGAAGATGGGAGTGCTGTTCAGAGAAAGTTGAAGAGAAAGGCGGATAAACATGACACAATGATAAATAGGAGGCAGTAGAGGTGTGATAACGAGACAAGGGAGAATAATGATGGTAGGAAACAATAGAGAAATAGTCTATTGGATCTATTCTTCACTCTTCTTCACCATCATCAGTTTATTCCGCGTGATAAAACTGATTCAGACACAACAACCAATCAGAGAAGCTAATTCAAACACATCAACCAATTAGAGAAGCTAGAACTTATGACGTCACAATGAAGGCGGAATAACCATTCAGAGAAGCTAGCTAGAACTTATGACAACACAATGAGGGTCCAATAACCAATTAGAGAAGCTAGAAATAATGATGTCACAATGAGGGCACAGTAACCAATCAGAGAAGCTAGCTATAACTTATGACGACAAAATGAGGGTGAAATAACCAATCAGAGAAGCTAGAACTTATGACGACACAATGAGGGTGGAATAACCAATCAGAGAAGCTAGCTAGAACTTATGACGACACAATGAGGGAGAAGTTTTAATAATGCCATTCACAAAAACAGAAATTAATGGCATATTAATTCTGTAATTATATTTAAACCTACGATATAAATTCTTAAAACTATATATACGGTAAATAATTCTCTAGATCAGGAGATATAACGAATAATTCCCCCAAAATAGCGTTAGTGAAGGTTGTAAGGTAAATAATAATAAAAGAAATGTATTTGTAGTTGATCTCTCTCTCTCTCTCTCTCTCTCTCTCTCTCTCTCTCTCTCTCTCTCTCCTCAGATATTCCCTAAGAAAACACAAAGAAATTAAAAGAAAATAAGAAAACAAGATAAAGAGAGATAATGAAAAACAGTGAATATAGTGAATGAAAGAAGAAAGAAAGAGAAGAGAAAAGATAAAGATAACGAGTAACACAAGAGAGAGAGAGAAGGATAATAATAGAACAATATTAAAATAGAAAACAACATAAATATAGAATAACGAAGAAAAGAAGAAGGTGAAGGGGGAGTGGAGGTGAGGGGGTGAAGGGGCAGGGGGAGGGAGGGGCAGGGGAGGGGTGGAAAGTGGGGTCAAGGGGAGGGGGGGATTTCTCTACAGATAACCGTTGTGTAAATCGGATTTCGAGGTGTATAAATATTTACAGATTAAGTTACGTGTTAATCCGTCAGAGTTCTCACAGATAAATCCCTGATGAAAGGGATTTATTTACATTCTATTTTTTTTCAGTATATTGAAATGATGCAGATTCGTGTGTGTTAAAGATACGAGATTGGTTCATGTTGGCGACCTGTGGTGTAATGGTCAGCGTGTTCTCCTCGCAAGAGAGTGGACCCGGGTTCGATCCCCGGGCAGGGTGAAACTATGGGCAAGTTTCCTTACGCCATTTGCCTCTGTCTACCCAGCAGTAATTGGGGACCTGGATGTTAATTTGTGGATCGTGTTCCGGGGTAATGGTTAGCCACTGCAGTTGGCGAGTTGTCCGGTTTTCTGGGACTTTTCCTTGACACTGGGTCATGCAGCTCGTTAACTCAGGGTGTGGTTGTTGTGTTGGCGACAGCTTCTACACCTTAAACACTGGGTCAGTGGGTCAAGGGTCATGCAGCTCGTTAACTCAGGTTGTGGTTGTTGTGTTGGCGAAATTTTCTACACCTTAAACACTGGGTCATGCAGCTCGTTAACTCAGGGTATGGTTGTTGTGTTGGCGACAGCTTCTACACCTTAAACACTGGGTCATGCAGCTCGTTAACTCAGGGTGTGGTTGTTGTGTTGGCGATATTTCTACACCTTAAACACTGGGTCATGCAGCCTGTTAACTCAGGGTGTGGTTGTTGTGTTGGCGACAGCTTCTTTACACCAAACACTGGTCATGCAGCTCGTTAACTCAGGTGTTGTCATATAGCTTACACCTTAAACACTGGGTCATGCAACTCGTAAACTCAGGGTGTGGTTGTTGTGTTGGCGACAGTTTCTACACCTTAAACACTGGGTTATGCAACTCGCTAACTCAGGGTGTGGTTGTTGTGTTGGCGACAGCTTCTACACCTTAAACACTGGGTCATGCAGCTCGTTAACTCAGGGTGTGGTTGTTGGTTGGCGGCAGCTTCTACACCTTAAACACTGGGTCATGCAGCTCGTTAACTCAGGGTGTGGTTGCTTTGTTGGCGACAGCTTCTACACCTTAAACACTGGGTCATGCAGCTCGTTAACTCAGGGTGTGGTTGTTGGTTGGCGACAGCTTCTACACCTTAAACACTGGGTCATGCAGCTCGTTAACTCAGGGTGTGGTTGCTGTGTTGGCGACAGCTTCTACACCTTAAACAAATTCACGCCTAGGTGGCCCTAGGGCCGGCCATCCTCGTTACACGAGGGGCAACCATTATTATTATTATTATTATTATTATTATCATTAGTGTAGTCTAGTGTTAGTGTTGTGGTACAGTGTTAGTGGTACAGTGGTGCATTGTTACAGTGTTT
>NW_024729973.1:0-25902 GCF_018991925.1 Homarus americanus | reverse complement strand
AATCCGAGAATCGCCACACACCGAGTGGGAGACTGTCATAGTCAATTGAGTGTCGATTTAGTACTTTAAAACAATATTATACGAAATAATCCGGGAATCGCCACACACCCAGTGGGAGACTGTCAAAGTCAATTGAGAATCGATTTAGTACTTAAGAACAATATTATACGAAATAATTCGAGAATCGCCACACAACGACTGGGAGACTTTCAAAGTCAATTGAGGGTCGGTTTAGTACTTTATAACAATATTATACTAAGTAAACCGAGAATCGCCACACAACGAGTGGGAGACTCTCAAAGTCAATTGAGGGTCGGTTTAGTACTTTATAACAATATTATACGAAGTAAACCGAGAATCGCCACACAACGAGTGGGAGACTCTCAAAGTCAATTGAGGGTCGATTTAGTATTTAAGAACAATATTATACAAAATAATCCGAGAATCGCCACACAACCTGTGGGAGACTGTCAAAGTCAATTGAGGGTCGATTTAGTACTTTATAACAATATTATACGAAATAATCCGAGAATCGCCACACACCCAGTGGGAGACTGTCAAAGTCAATTGAGAATCGATTTAGTACTTAAGAACAATATTATACGAAATAATTTGAGAATCGCCACACAACGACTGGGAGACTTTCAAAGTCAATTGAGGGTCGGTTTAGTACTTTATAACAATATTATACGAAGTAAACCGAGAATCGCCACACAACGAGTGGGAGACTCTCAAAGTCAATTGAGGGTCGATTTAGTATTTAAGAACAATATTATACAAAATAATCCGAGAATCGCCACACACCCTGTGGGAGACTGTCAAAGTCCATTGAGGGTCGATTTAGTACTTTATAACAATATTATACGAAATAATCCGAGAATCGCCACACACCCAGTGGGACACTGTCAAAGTCAATTGAGGGTCGATTTAGTACTTTATAACAATATTTTACCAAATAATCCGAGACTCGCCACACACCGAGAAGGAGACTGTCAAAGTCAATTGAGGGTCAATTTAGTACTTTATAACAATATTATACAAAATAATCCGAGAATCGCCACACACCCACTGGGAGACTGTCAAAGTCAATTGAGGGTCAATTTAGTACTTTACAACAATATATACGAAATAATCCGAGAATCGCCACACACCCTGTGGGAGACTGTCAAAGTCAATTGAGGGTCGATTTAGTACTTTATAACAATATTATACGAAATAATCCGAGAATCGCCACACAGCCAGTGGGAGACTGTCAAAGTCAATTGAGGGTCGATTTAGTACTTTATAACAATATTTTACCAAATAATCCGAGAATCGCCACACACCGAGTGGGAGACTGTCAAAGTCAATTGAGGGTCGATTTAGTACTTAAGAACAATATTATACGAAATAATCAGAGAATCGCCACACCTTGAGTGGGAGACTGTCAAAGTCAATTGAGGGTCGATTTAGTAATTTATAACAATATTATACGAAATAGTCCGAGAATCGCCACACACCAAGTGGGAGACTGGCAAAGTCAATTAAGGGTCGGTTTAGTACTTTATAACAATATTATACGAAATAATCCGAGAATCGCCACACACCGAGTGGGAGACTCTCAAAGTCAATTGAGGGTCGATTTAGTCCTGAAGAACAACATTATACGAAATAATACGAGAATCGCCACACAACGACTGGGAGACTTTCAAAGTCAAATGAGGGTCGATTTAGTACTTTATAACAATATTTTACCAAGTGATCCGAGAATCGCCACACACCGAGTGGGAGACTCTCAAAGTCAATTGAGGGTCGATTTAGTACTTAAGAACAATATTTTACCAAATAATCCGAGAATCGCCACACACCGAGTGGGAGACTGTCATAGTCAATTGAGTGTCGATTTAGTACTTTAAAACAATATTATACGAAATAATCCGAGAATCGCCACACACCCAGTGGGAGACTGTCAAACTCAATTGAGGGTCAATTTAGTACTTTATAACAATATTATACGAAATAATCCGAGAATCGCCACACACCCAGTGGGAGACTGCCAAAGTCAATTGAGGGTCGATTTAGTAATTTATAACAATAATTTACCAAATAATCCGAGAATCGCCACACAACGAGTGGGAGACTGTCAAAGTCATTTTTGGGTGGTCGATTTAGTACTTTATAACAATATTATACGAAATAATCCGGAAATCGCAACACCCAGTGGGAGACTGTCAAAGTCAATTGAGGGTCAATTTAGTACTTTATAACAATATTTTACCAAATAATCCGAGAATCGCCACACACTCAGTGGGAGACTGTCAAAGTCAATTGAGGGTCGATTTAGTACTTTATAACAATATTTTACCAAGTAATCCGAGAATCGCGACATAGCGAGTGGGAGACTGTCAAAGTCAATTGAGGGTCGATTTAGTACTTTATAACAATATTATACCAAATAATCCGAGAATCGCCACACACCTAGTGGGAGACTGTCAAAGTCAATTGAGGGTCGATTTAGTAGTTTATAACAATATTTTACCAAGTAATCCGAGAATCGCCACATAGCGAATGGGAGACTGTCAAAGTCAATTGAGGGTCGATTTAGTACTTTATAACAATATTATACGAAATAATCCGAGAATCGCCACACACCGAGTGGGAGACTGTCAAAGTCAATTGAGGGTCGATTTAGTACTTTATAACAATATTATACGAAATAATCCGAGAATCGCCACACACCCAGTGGGAGACTGTCAAAGTCAATTGAGAATCGATTTAGTACTTAAGAACAATATTATATGAAATAATTTGAGAATCGCCACACAACGACTAGGAGACTTTCAAAGTCAATTGAGGGTCGGTTTAGTACTTTATAACAATATTATACGAAGTAAACCGAGAATCGCCACACAACGAGTGGGAGACTCTCAAAGTCACTTGAGGGTCGATTTAGTATTTAAGAACAATATTATACAAAATAATCCGAGAATCGCCACACACCCTGTGGGAGACTGTCAAAGTCAATTGAGGGTCGATTTAGTACTTTATAACAATATTATACGAAATAATCCGAGAATCGCCACACACCCAGTGGGAGACTGTCAAAGTCAATTGAGAATCGATTTCGTACTTAAGAACAATATTATACGAAATAATTTGAGAATCGCCACACAACGACTGGGAGACTTTCAAAGTCAATTGAGGGTCGGTTTAGTACTTTATAACAATATTATACGAAGTAAACCGAGAATCGCCACACAACGAGTGGGAGACTCTCAAAGTCAATTGAGTGTCGATTTAGTATTTAAGAACAATATTATACAAAATAATCCGAGAATCGCCACACACCCTGTGGGAGACTGTCAAAGTCAATTGAGGGTCGATTTAGTACTTTATAACAATATTATACGAAATAATCCAAGAATCGCCACACACCCAGTGGGATACTGTCAAAGTCAATTGAGGGTCGATTTAGTACTTTATAACAATATTTTACCAAATAATCCGAGAATCGCCACACAGCGAGTGGGAGATTGTCAAAGTCAATTGAGGGTCAATTTAGTACCTTATAACAATATCATACAAAATAATCCGAGAATCGCCACACACCCAGTGGGAGACTGTCAAAGTCAATTGAGGGTCAATTTAGTACTTTACAACAATATATACGAAATAATCCGAGAATCGCCACACACCCAGTGGGAGACTGGCAAAGTCAATTGAGGGTCAATTTAGTACTTTACAACAATATATACGAAATAATCCGAGAATCGCCACACACCCTGTGGGAGACTTTCAAAGTCAATTGAGGGTCGATTTAGTAATTTATAACAATATTATACGAAATAGTCCGAGAATCGCCACACACCCAGTGGGAGACTGGCAAAGTCAATTAAGGGTCGGTTTAGTACTTTATAACAATATTATACGAAATAATCCGAGAATAGCCACACACCCAGTGGGAGACTGTCAAAGTCAATTGAGGGTCGGTTTAATACTTTATAACCATATTATACGAAATAATCCGAGAATCGCCACAAACCGAGTGGGAGACTGTCAAAATCAATTGAGGGTCGATTTAGTCCTTAAGAACAACATTATACGAAATAATACGAGAATCGCCACACAACGACTGGGAGACTTTCAAAGTCAAACGAGGGTCGATTTAGTACTTTATAACAATATTTTACCAAGTGATCCGAGAATCGCCACACACCGAGTGGGAGACTCTCAAAGTCAATTGAGGGTCGATTTAGTACTTAAGAACAATATTTTACCAAATAATCCGAGAATCGCCACACACCGAGTGGGAGACTCTCAAAGTCAATTGAGGGTCGATTTAGTACTTTATAATAATATTATACGAAGTAATCCGAGAATCGCCACACACCGCGTGGGAGACTGTCGAAGTCAATTGAGGGTCGATTTAGTACTTAAGAACAATATTATACAAAATAATCCGAGAATCGCCACACACCCTGTGGCAGACTGTTATAGTCAATTGAGTGTCGATTTAGTACTTTAAAACAATATTATACGAAATAATCCGAGAATCGCCACACACCCAGTGGGAGACTGTCAAACTCAATTGAGGGTCAATTTAGTACTTTATAACAATATTATACGAAATAATCCGAGAATCGCCACACACCCAGTGGGAGACTGCCAAAGTCAATTGAGGGTCGATTTAGTAATTTATAACAATAATTTACCAAATAATCCGAGAATCGCCACACACCGAGTGGGAGACTGTCAAAGTCATTTTTGGGTCGATTTAGTACTTTATAACAATATTATACGAAATAATCCGGAAATCGCAACACCCAGTGGGAGACTGTCAAAGTCAATTGAGGGTCAATTTAGTACTTTATAACAATATTATACGAAATAATCCGAGAATCGCCACACACTCAGTGGGAGACTGTCAAAGTCAATTGAGGGTCGATTTAGTACTTTATAACAATATTTTACCAAGTAATCCGAGAATCGCGACATAGCGAGTGGGAGACTGTCAAAGTCAATTGAGGGTCGATTTAGTACTTTATAACAATATTATACGAAATAATCCGAGAATCGCCACACACCGAGTGGGAGACTCTCAAAGTCAATTGAGGGTCGATTTAGTACTTATGAACAATATTATACGAAATAATTCGAGAATCGCCACACAACGACTGGGAGACTTTCAAAGTCAATTGAGGGTCGGTTTAGTACTTTATAACAAAATTATACGAAGTAATCCGAGAATCGCCACACACCGCGTGGGAGACTGTCAAAGTCAATTGAGGGTCGATTTAGTATTTAAGAACAATATTACACAAAATAATCCGAGAATCGCCACACACCTTGTGGGAGACTGTCAAAGTCAATTGAGGGTCGATTTAGTACTTTATAACAATAATATACGAAATAATCCGGGAATCGCCACACACTGAGTGGGAGACTGTCAAAGTCAATTGAGGGTCGATTTAGTACTTTATAACAATAATATACGAAATAATCCGAGAATCGCCACACACCCTGTGGGAGACTGTGAAAGTCAATTGAGGGTCGATTTAGTACTTTATAACAATATTATACGAAATAATCCGAGAATCGCCACACACCCAGTGGGAGACTGCCAAAGTCAATTGAGGGTCGATTTAGTAATTTATAACAATATTTTACCAAATAATCCGAGAATCGCCACACAACGAGTGGGAGACTGTCAAAGTCAATTGAGGGTCGATTTAGTACTTAAGAACAATATTATACGAAATAATCAGAGAATCGCCACACACCCAGTGGCAGACTCTCAAAGTCAATTGAGGGTCGATTTAGTACTTCATAACAATATTTTACGAAATAATCCGAAAATCGCTACACACCGAGTGGGAGACTTTCAAAGTCCATTGAGGGTCGATTTAGTACTTTATAACAATATTATACGAAATAATCCGAGAATCGCCACACACCCAGTGGGAGACTGCCAAAGTCAATTGAGGGTCGATTTAGTACTTTATAACAATATTTTACCAAATAATCCGAGAATCGCCACACACCCAGTGGGAGACTCTCAAAGTCAATTGAGGGTCGATTTAGTACTTTATAACAATATTTTACCAAATAATCCGAGAATCGCCACACACCGAGTGGAAAACTGTCAAAGTCAATTGAGGGTCGATTTAGTACTTAAGAACAATATTATACGAAATAATTCGAGAATCGCCACACAACGACTGGGAGACTTTCAAAGTCAATTGAGGGTCGGTTTAGTACTTTATAACAATATTATTCGAAGTAATCCGAGAATCGCCACACACCGAGTGGGAGACTGTCAAAGTCAATTGAGGGTCGATTTAGTACTTTCAAAGTCAAACAATATTATACGAAATAATCCGAGAATCGCCACACACCCTGTGGGAGACTGTCAAAGTCAATTGAGGGTCGATTTAGTACTTTATAACAATATTATACGAAATAATCCGAGAATCGCCACACACCCAGTGGGAGACTGTCAAACGAGGGTGGATTAGAACTTAAGAACAAGACAGCCCAAATAATGGAGAATCACAGACTTCAGTGGGAGACTCTCAAAGTCAATTGAGGGTCGATTTAGTACTTTATAACAATATTTTACCAAATAATCCGAGAATCGCCACACAACGATTGGGAGACTGTCAAAGTCAATTGATGGTGGATTTAGTACTTAAGAACAATATTATACGAAATAATCAGAGAATGCCACACCTTGAGTGGGAGACTGTCAAAGTCAATTGAGGGTCGATTTAGTACTTTATAACAATATTATACGAAATAGTCCGAGAATCGCCACACAACCAGTGGGAGACTGTCAAAGTCAATTAAGGGTCGGTTAGTACTTTATAACAATATTATACGAAATAATCCGAGAATAGCCACACACCCAGTGGGAGACTGTCAAAGTCAATTTAGGGTCGGTTTAGTACTTTATAACCATATTATACGAAATAATCCGAGAATCGCCACACATTGAGTGGGAGACTGTCAAAGTCAATTGAGGGTCGATTTAGTCCTTAAGAACAATATTATACGAAATAATACGAGAATCGCCACACAACGACTGGGAGACTTTCAAAGTCAAATGAGGGTCGATTTAGTACTTTATAACAATATTTTACCAAGTGATCCGAGAATCGCCACACACCGAGTGGGAGATTCTCAAAGTCAATTGAGGGTCGATTTAGTACTTAAGAACAATATTTTACCAAATAATCCGAGAATCGCCACACACCGAGTGGGAGACTCTCAAAGTCAATTGAGGGTCGATTTAGTATTTAGAACAATATTATACAAAATAATCCGAGAATCGCCACACACCCTGTGGGAGACTGTCAAAGTCAATTGAGGGTCGATTTAGTACTTTACAACAATATTATACGAAATAATCCGAGAATCGCCACACAGCCAGTGGGAGACTGTCAAAGTCAATTGAGGGTCGATTTAGTACTTTATAACAATATTTTACCAAATAATCCGAGAATCGCCACACACCGAGTGGGAGACTGTCAAAGTCAATTGAGGGTCGATTTAGTACTTAAGAACAATATTATACGAAATAATCAGAGAATCGCCACACCTTGAGTGGGAGACTGTCAAAGTCAATTGAGGGTCGATTTAGTAATTTATAACAATATTATACGAAATAGTCCAGAATCGCCACACACCCAGTGGGAGACTGGCAAAGTCAATTAAGGGTCGGTTTTGTACTTTATAACAATATTATACGAAATAATCCGAGAATCGCCACACACTGAGTGGGAGACTGTCAAAGTCAATTGAGGGTCGATTTAGTACTTAAGAACAACATTACACGAAATAATACGAGAATCGCCACACAACGACTGGGAGACTTTCAAAGTCAAATGAGGGTCGATTTAGTACTTTATAACAATATTTTACCAAGTGATCCGAGAATCGCCACACACCGAGTGGGAGACTCTCAAAGTCAATTGAGGTTCGATTTAGTACTTAAGAACAATATTTTACCAAATAATCCGAGAATCGCCACACACCGAGTGGGAGACTGTCATAGTCAATTGAGTGTCGATTTAGTACTTTAAAACAATATTATACGAAATAATCCGAGAATCGCCACACACCCAGTGGGAGACTCTCAAAGTCAATTGAGGGTCGATTTAGCCGAGACTCGCCACACACCGAGTGGGAGACTGTCAAAGTCAATTGAGGGTCAATTTAGTACTTTACAACAATATATACGAAATAATCCGAGAATCGCCACACACCCTGTGGGAGACTGTCAAAGTCAATTGAGGGTCGATTTAGTACTTTATAACAATATTATACGAAATAATCCGAGAATCGCCACACAGCCAGTGGGCGACTGTCAAAGTCAATTGAGGGTCGATTTAGTACTTTATAACAATATTTTACCAAATAATCCGAGAATCGCCACACACCGAGTGGGAGACTGTCAAAGTCAATTGAGGGTCGATTTAGTACTTAAGAACAATATTATACGAAATAATCAGAGAATCGCCACACCTTGCGTGGGAGACTGTCAAAGTCAATTGAGGGTCGATTTAGTAATTTATAACAATATTATACGAAATAGTCCGAGAATCGCCACACACCCAGTGGGAGACTGGCAACGTCAATTAAGGGTCGGTTTAGTCCTTTATAACAATATTATACGAAATAATCCGAGAATCGCCACACACCGAGTGGGAGATTCTCAAAGTCAATTAAGGGTCGATTTAGTACTTTATAACAATATTATACGAAGTAATCCGAGAATCGCCACACAACGCGTGGGAGACTTCCGAAGTCAATTGAGGGTCGATTTAGTACTTAAGAACAATATTATAAAAAATAATCCGAGAATCGCCACATACCCTGTGGCAGACTGTCATAGTCAATTGAGTGTCGATTTAGTACTTTAAAACAATATTATACGAAATAATCCGAGAATCGCCACACACCCAGTGGGAGACTGTCAAAGTCAATTGAGGGTCGATTTAGTACTTTATAACAATATTATAACAAAATAATCCGAGAATCGCCACACACCGAGTGGGAGACTGTCAAAGTCAATTGAGGGTCGATTTAGTACTTAAGAACAATATTATACAAAATAATCCGAGAATCGCCACACACCCTGTGGGAGACTGTCAAAGTCAATTGAGGGTCGATTTAGTACTTAAAAACAATATTATACGAAATAATCAGAGAATCGCCACACCTTGAGTGGGAGACTGTCAAAGTCAATTGAGGGTCGATTTAGTAATTTATAACAATATTATACGAAATAGTCCGAGAATCGCCACACAACCAGTGGGAGACTGGCAAAGTCAATTAAGGGTCGGTTTAGTACTTTATAACAATATTATACGAAATAATCCGAGAATAGCCACACACCCAGTGGGAGACTGTCAAAGTCAATTGAGGGTCGGTTTAGTACTTCGCCACACACCCAGTGGGAGACTTTCAAACAAATGAGGGTCGATTTATATTATACGAAATAATCCGAGAATCGCCACACACCCAGTGGGAGACTTCAAAGTCAAATGAGGGTCGATTTAGTACTTTATAACAATATTTTACCAAGTGATCCGAGAATCGCCACACACCGAGTGGGAGACTCTCAAAGTCAATTGAGGGTCGATTTAGTCCTTAAGAACAACATTATACGAAATTATACGAGAATCGCCACACAACGACTGGGAGACTTTCAAAGTCAAATGAGGGTCGATTTAGTACTTTATAACAATATTTTACCAAGTGATCCGAGAATCGCCACACACCGAGTGGGAGACTCTCAAAGTCAATTGAGGGTCGATTTAGTACTTAAGAACAATATTTTACCAAATAATCCGAGAATCGCCACACACCGAGTGGGAGACTCTCAAAGTCAATTGAGGGTCGATTTAGTACTTTATAACAATATTATACGAAATAATCCGAGAATCGCCACACACCCAGTGGGAGACTGTCAAAGTCAATTGAGGGTCGATTTAGTACTTTATAACAATATTTTACCAAATAATCCGAGAATCGCCACACCCGAGTGGGAGACTGTCAAAGTCAATTGAGGGTCGATTTAGTACTTTATAACAATATTATACGAAATAATCCGAGAATCGCACACACAAGTCAATTGAGGTGGGAGACTTTCAAAGTCAATTGAGGGTCGATTTAGTACTTTATAACAATATTATACAAATAATCCGAGAATCGCCACACACCTGTGGGAGACTGTCAAAGTCAATTGAGGGTCGATTTAGTACTTTAAAACAATATTATACGAAATAGTCCGAGAATCGCCACACACCCAGTGGGAGACTGTCAAATCAATTAAGGGTCGGTTTAGTACTTTATAACAATATTATACGAAATATTCCGAGAATCGCCACACACCCAGTGGGAGACTGTCAAAGTCAATTGAGGGTCGGTTTAGTACTGTTACGAACCCCTCCACCCAGCACTACGAAGCACGCCATCTATTGTCCTGATCTACCTACCCAGCACCACGAGCAACGCCATCTAGGGACGAGACACGAGTATGACTCGTCTTAGTTACCACTCCGAGGTTTCCCTTCTCCCTATCCTGGTTGTTGCGTCACCTCCTCAAAGTCTTCTTTGTCAGCTCCAATTCGTAGGTAAACCTTGCAGTGACTACCTACCGTCTTCTACAACTCAGCCTTACTCGTCAGCCATCTCAGTAAGTACTATTATCTTGTATTAATTTCCCCACGTCCACTTGCTTCATTAATATGTATATACTGTTAATGTTTAGGTTAAGTTTGGTTAAGGGTAATTTATAAGCTGAATGGGAAAACTCGCATCCTTTGTCTACCCTTTTATAGTCCGATTGTCAATTGAGGGTCGATTTAGTACTTTATAACAATATTATACCAAATAATCCGAGAATCGCCACACACCCAGTGGGAGACTGTCAAAGTCAATTGAGGGTCGATTTAATAGTTTATAACAATATTTTACCAAGTAATCCAAGAATCGCCACATAGCGAATGGGAGACTGTCAAAGTCAATTGAGGGTCGATTTAGTACTTTACAACAATATTATACGAAATAATCCGAGAATCGCCACACACCGAGTGGGAGACTCTCAAAGTCAATTGAGGGTCGATTTAGTACTTAAAAACAATATTATACGAAATAATTCGAGAATCGCCACACAACGACTGGGAGACTTTCAAAGTCAATTGAGGGTCGGTTTAGTACTTTATAACAATATTATACGAAGTAATCCGAGAATCGCCACACACCGCGTGGGAGACTGTCGAAGTCAATTGAGGGTCGATTTAGTACTTAAGAACAATATTATACAAAATAATCCGAGAATCGCCACACACCCTGTGGGAGACTGTCAAAGTCAATTGAGGGTCGATTTAGTACTTTATAACAATAATATACGAAATAATCCGGGAATCGCCACACACTGAGTGGGAGACTGTCAAAGTCAATTGAGGGTCGATTTAGTACTTTATAACAATAATATACGAAATAATCCGAGAATCGCCACACACCCTGTGGGAGACTGTGAAAGTCAATTGAGGGTCGATTAAGTACTTTATAACAATATTATACGAAATAATCCGAGAATCGCCACACACCCAGTGGGAGACTGTCAAAGTCAATTGAGGGTCGATTTAGCACTTTATAACAATATTTTACAAAATAATCCGAGAATCGCCACACACCGAGTGGGAGACTGTCAAAGTCAATTGAGGGTCGATTTAGTACTTAAGAACAATATTATACGAAATATTTCGAGAATCGCCACACAACGACTGGGAGACTTTCAAAGTCAATTGAGGGTCGGTTTAGTACTTTATAACAATATTATACGAAGTAATCCAAGAATCGCCACACAACGCGTGGGAGACTGTCAAAGTCAATTGAGGGTCGATTTAGTACTTAAGAACAATATTATACAAAATAATCCTAGAATCGCCACACACCCTGTGGGAGACTTTCAAAGTCAATTGAGGGTCGATTTAGTACTTTATAACAATATTATACGATAATAATCCCTGTCAAAGTCAATTGATCGATTTAGCCAACACACCCAGTGGGAGACTGTCAAAGTCAAATTAGTACTTTATAACAATATTATACGAAATAAGAATCGAGTGGGAGACTTCAAAGTCAATTGAGGGTCGATTTAGTACTTTATAACAATATTATACGAAATAATCCGAGAATCGCCACACAACGAGTGGGAGACTTCAAAGTCAATTGAGGGTCGATTTAGTACTTTATAACAATATTTTACCAATTCGTTGTGGGAGACTGTCAAAGTCAATTGAGGGTCGATTTAGTACTTTATAACAATATTATACAAAATAATCCGAGAATCGCCACACACCCTGTGGGAGACTGTCAAAGTCAATTGAGGGTCGATTTAGTACTTTATAACAATATTATACGAAATAATCCGAGAATCGCCACACACCAGTGGGAGACTGTCAAAGTCAATTGAGGGTCGATTTAGTACTTTATAACAATATTATACGAAATCCGAGAATCGCCACACCGAGTGGGAGACTGTCAAAGTCAATTGAGGGTCGATTTAGTACTTTATAACAATATTATACGAAATAATCCGAGAATCGCCACACACCCAGTGGGAGAGAAGTCAATTGAGGGTCGATTTAGTACTTAAGAACAATATTATACGAAATAATCCGAGAATCGCCACACACGTGGGAGACTTTCAAAGTCAATTGAGGGTCGATTTAGTACTTTATAACAATATTATACGAAGTAATCCGAGAATCGCCACACACCGAGTGGGAGACTCTCAAAGTCAATTGAGGGTCGATTTAGTACTTAAGAACAATATTATACAAATAATCCGAGAATCGCCACACAACGACTGGGAGACTTTCAAAGTCAATTGAGGGTCGATTTAGTACTTTATAACAATATTATACGAAGTAATCCGAGAATCGCCACACACCGAGTGGGAGACTGTCAAAGTCAATTGAGGGTCGATTTAGTACTTAAGAACAATATTATACAAAATAATCCGAGAATCGCCACACACCGAGTGGGAGACTGTCAAAGTCAATTGAGGGTCAATTTAGTACTTTATAACAATATTATACAAAATAATCCGAGAATCGCCACACACCCACTGGGAGACTGTCAAAGTCAATTGAGGGTCAATTTAGTACTTTACAACAATATATACGAAATAATCCGAGAATCGCCACACACCCTGTGGGAGACTGTCAAAGTCAATTGAGGGTCGATTTAGTACTTTATAACAATATTATACGAAATAATCCGAGAATCGCCACACACCCAGTGGGAGACTCTCAAAGTCAATTGAGGGTCGATTTAGTACTTTATAACAATATTTTACCAAATAATCCGAGAATCGCCACACACCGAGTGGGAGACTGTCAAAGTCAATTGAGGGTCGATTTAGTACTTAAGAACAATATTATACGAAATAATCCGAGAATCGCCACACCGAGTGGGAGATCAAAGTCAATTGAGGGTCGATTTAGTACTTTATAACAATATTATACGAAGTAATCCGAGAATCGCCACACACCGCGTGGGAGACTGTCAAAGTCAATTGAGGGTCGATTTAGTACTTTATAACAATATTATACAAAATAATCCGAGAATCGCCACACACCCTGTGGGAGACTGTCAAAGTCAATTGAGGGTCGATTTAGTACTTTATAACAATATTATACGAAATAATCCGAGAATCGCCACACACCCAGTGGGAGACTGTCAAAGTCAATTGAGGGTCGATTTAGTACTTTATAACAATATTATACGAAATAATCCGAGAATCGCCACAACCGAGTGGGAGACAAAGTCAATTGAGGGTCGATTTAGTACTTAAGAACAATATTATACGAAATAATTCGAGAATCGCCACACAACGACTGGGAGACTTTCAAAGTCAATTGAGGGTCGATTTAGTACTTTATAACAATATTTACAAGTAATCCGAGAATCGCCACACACCGAGTGGGAGACTGTCAAAGTCAATTGAGGGTCGATTTAGTACTTAAGAACAATATTACAATAATCCGAGAATCGCCACACACCGAGTGGGAGACTGTCAAAGTCAATTGAGGGTCGATTTAGTACTTTATAACAATATTATACGAAATAATCCGAGAATCGCCACACAAGTGGGAGACAAGTCAATTGAGGGATTTAGAGAACAATATTATACCGAGAATCGACGACGACTTTCAAAGTCAATTGAGTCGATTTAGTACTTTAAACAATATTCGACCGAGAATCGCCACACACCAGTGGGAGACTGTCAAAGTCAATTGAGGGTCGATTTAGTACTTTATAACAATATTATACGAAATAATCCGAGAATCGCCACACACCCAGTGGGAGACTGTCAAAGTCAATTGAGGGTCGATTTAGTACTTTATAACAATATTATACGAAATAATCCGAGAATCGCCACACACCGAGTGGGAGACTGTCAAAGTCAATTGAGGGTCGATTTAGTACTTTATAACAATATTATACGAAATAATCCGAAATCGCCACACCAGTGGGAGACTGTCAAAGTAATTGAGGGTCAATTTAGTACTTTATAACAATATTATACGAAATAATCCGAGAATCGCCACACACCAGTGGGAGACTGTCAAAGTCAATTGAGGGTCGATTTAGTACTTTATAACAATATTATACGAAATAATCCGAGAATCGCCACACACCGAGTGGGAGACTGTCAAAGTCAATTGAGGGTCGATTTAGTACTTTATAACAATATTATACGAAATAATCCGAGAATCGCCACACACCCAGTGGGAGACTGTCAAAGTCAATTGAGGGTCGATTTAGTACTTTATAACAATATTATACGAAATAATCCGAGAATCGCCACACACCGAGTGGGAGACTCTCAAAGTCAATTGAGGGTCGATTTAGTCCTTAAGAACAATATTATACGAAATAATACGAGAATCGCCACACAACGACTGGGAGACTTTCAAAGTCAAATGAGGGTCGATTTAGTACTTTATAACAATATTTTACCAAGTGATCCGAGAATCGCCACACACCGAGTGGGAGACTCTCAAAGTCAATTGAGGGTCGATTTAGTACTTAAGAACAATATTTTACCAAATAATCCGAGAATCGCCACACACCGAGTGGGAGACTCTCAAAGTCAATTGAGGGTCGATTTAGTACTTTATAACAATATTATACGAAGTAATCCGAGAATCGCCACACACCGCGTGGGAGACTGTCAAAGTCAATTGAGGGTCGATTTAGTACTTTAGAACAATATTATACAAAATAATCCGAGAATCGCCACACACCCTGTGGGAGACTGTCAAAGTCAATTGAGGGTCGATTTAGTACTTTATAACAATATTATACGAAATAATCCGAGAATCGCCACACACCCAGTGGGAGACTGTCAAAGTCAATTGAGGGTCGATTTAGTATTTATAACAATATTTTACCAAATAATCCGAGAATCGCCACACAACGAGTGGGAGACTGTCAAAGTCAATTGAGGGTCATTTAGTACTTTTACCAAATAATCCGAGAATCGCCACACACAGACTGTCATAGTCAATTGAATTTAGACGATAATGTGGGAGACTGTCAAAGTCAATTGAGGGTCGATTTAGTACTTTATAACAATATTATACGAAATAATCCGAGAATCGCCACACACCCAGTGGGAGACTTTCAAAGTCAATTGAGGGTCGATTTAGTACTTTATAACAATATTTTACCAAATAATCCGAGAATCGCCACATACCGAGTGGGAGACTGTCAAAGTCAATTGAGGGTCGATTTAGTACTTAAGAACAATATTATACGAAATAATTCGAGAATCGCCACACAACGACTGGGAGACTTTCAAAGTCAATTGAGGGTCGGTTTAGTACTTTATAACAATATTATACGAAGTAATCCGAGAATCGCCACACACCGCTGTGGGAGACTGTCAAAGTCAATTGAGGGTCGGTTTAGTACTTTATAACGAAGTATTTATACCGAAATAATCCGAGAATCGCCACACACCGAGTGGGAGACTGCCAAAGTCAATTGAGGGTCGATTTAGTACTTTATAACAATATTTTACCAAATAATCCGAGAATCGCCACACACCCAGTGGGAGACTGTCAAAGTCAATTGAGGGTCGATTTAGTACTTTATAACAATATTTTACCAAATAATCCGAGAATCGCCACACACGAGTGGGAGAGAGTCAATTGTCAAAGTCAATTGAGGGTCGATTTAGTACTTTATAACAATATTATACGAAATAATCCGAGAATCGCCACACACCCTGTGGCAGACTGTCATAGTCAATTGAGGGTCGATTTAGTACTTTAAAACAATATTATACGAAATAATCCGAGAATCGCCACACACCCAGTGGGAGACTGTCAAACTCAATTGAGGGTCAATTTAGTACTTTATAACAATATTATACGAAATAATCCGAGAATCGCCACACACCCAGTGGGAGACTGCCAAAGTCAATTGAGGGTCGATTTAGTAATTTATAACAATATTTTACCAAATAATCCGAGAATTGCCACACATCGAGTGGGAGACTGTCAAAGTCATTTTTGGGTCGATTTAGTACTTTATAACAATATTATACGAAATAATGCGGAAATCGCAACATCCAGTGGGAGACTGTCAAAATCAATTGAGGGTCAATTTAGTACTTTATAACAATATTATACGGAATAATCCGAGAATCGCCACACACTCAGTGAGAGACTGTCAAAGTCAATTAAGGGTCGATTTAGTACTTTATAACAATATTTTACCAAGTAATCCGAGAATCGCGACATAGCGAGTGGGAGACTTTCAAAGTCAATTGAGGGTCGATTTAGTAGTTTATAACAATATTATAACAAAATAATCCGAGAATCGCCACACACCGAGTGGGAGACTGTCAAAGTCAATTGAGGGTCGATTTAGTACTTTATAACAATATTATACGAAATAATCCGAGTATCGCCACACACTCAGTGGGAGACTGTCAAAGTCAATTGAGGGTCGATTTAGTACTTTATAACAATATTATACCGAAATAATCCGGAAACGCCACACACTCAGTGGGAGACTGTCAAAGTCAATTGAGGGTCAATTTAGATACAAAATAATCCGAGAATCGCCACACACCCTGTGGGAGACTATCAAAGTCAATTGAGGGTCGATTTAGTACTTTATAACAATATTATACGAAATAATCCGAGAATCGCCACACACCATTGGGAGACTGTCAAAGTCAATTGAGAATCGATTTAGTACTTAAGAACAATATTATACGAAATAATCAGAGAATCGCCACACCGAATGGGAGACTGTCAAAGTCAATTGAGGGTCGATTTAGTACTTTATAACAATATTATACGAAATAAACCGAGAATCGCCACACAACCAGTGGGAGACTGGCAAAGTCAATTAAGGGTCGGTTTAGTACTTTATAACAATATTATACGAAATAATCCGAGAATAGCCACACAACCAGTGGGAGACTGTCAAAGTCAATTTAGGGTCGGTTTAGTACTTTATAACCATATTATACGAAATAATCCGAGAATCGCCACACATTGAGTGGGAGACTGTCAAAGTCAATTGAGGGTCGATTTAGTCCTTAAGAACAATATTATACGAAATAATACGAGAATCGCCACACAACGACTGGGAGACTTTCAAAGTCAAATGAGGGTCGATTTAGTACTTTATAACAATATTTTACCAAGTGATCCGAGAATCGCCACACACCGAGTGGGAGACTCTCAAAGTCAATTGAGGGTCGATTTAGTACCTTAAGAACAATATTTTACCAAAATATTCGAGAATCGCTACACACCGAGTGGGAGACTCTCAAAGTCAATTGAGGGTCGATTTAGTACTTTATAACAATATTATACGAAATAATCCGAGAATCGCCACACACCCAGTGGGAGACTGTCAAAGTCAATTGAGGGTCAATTTAGTACTTTATAACAATATTATACGAAATAATCCGAGAATCGCCACACAACGAGTGGGAGACTGTCAAAGTCAATTGAGGGTCGATTTAGTACTTTATAACAATATTTTACCAAATAATCCGAGAATCGCCACACACCGAGTGGGAGACTGCCAAAGTCAATTGAGGGTCGATTTAGTACTTTATAACAATATTTTACCAAATAATCCGAGAATCGCCACACACCGAGTGGGAGACTGTCAAAGTCAATTGAGGGTCGATTTAGTACTTAAGAACAATATTATACGAAATAATCAGAGAATCGCCACACCTTGAGTGGGAGACTGTCAAAGTCAATTGAGGGTCGATTTAGTAATTTATAACAATATTATACGAAATAGTCCGAGAATCGCCACACACCCAGTGGGAGACTGGCAAAGTCAATTAAGGGTCGGTTTAGTACTTTATAACAATATTATACGAAATAATCCGAGAATCGCCACACACTGAGTGGGAGACTGTCAAAGTCAATTGAGGGTCGATTTAGTCCTTAAGAACAACATTATACGAAATAATACGAGAATCGCCACACAACGACTGGGAGACTTTCAAAGTCAAATGAGGGTCGATTTAGTACTTTATAACAATATTTTACCAAGTGATCCGAGAATCGCCACACACCGAGTGGGAGACTCTCAAAGTCAATTGAGGGTCGATTTAGGACTTAAGAACAATATTTTACCAAATAATCCGAGAATCGCCACACACCGAGTGGGAGACTATCATAGTCAATTGAGTGTCGATTTAGTACTTTAAAACAATATTATACGAAATAATCCGAGAATCGCCACACACCCAGTGGGAGACTGTCAAACTCAATTGAGGGTCAATTTAGTACTTTATAACAATATTATACGAAATAATCCGAGAATCGCCACACACCCAGTGGGAGACTGCCAAAGTCAATTGAGGGTCGATTTAGTAATTTATAACAATATTTTACCAAATAATCCGAGAATCGCCACACACCGAGTGGGAGACTGTCAAAGTCATTTTTGGGTCGATTTAGTACTTTATAACAATATTATACGAAATAATCCGGAAATCGCAACACCCAGTGGGAGACTGTCAAAGTCAATTGAGGGTCAATTTAGTACTTTATAACAATATTATACGAAATAATCCGAGAATCGCCACACACTCAGTGGGAGACTGTCAAAGTCAATTGAGGGTCGATTTAGTACTTTATAACAATATTTTACCAAGTAATCCGAGAATCGCGACATAGCGAGTGGGAGACTGTCAAAGTCAATTGAGGGTCGATTTAGTACTTTATAACAATATTATACGAAATAATCCGAGAATCGCCACACACCGAGTGGGAGACTCTCAAAGTCAATTGAGGGTCGATTTAGTACTTAAGAACAATATCAAAGTCAATTGAGGGTCGAAATAATTCGAGAATCGCCACACAACGACTGGGAGACTTTCAAAGTCAATTGAGGGTCGGTTTAGTACTTTATAACAATATTATACGAAGTAAACCGAGAATCGCCACACAACGAGTGGGAGACTCTCAAAGTCAATTGAGGGTCGGTTTAGTACTTTATAACAATATTATACGAAGTAAACCGAGAATCGCCACACAACCTGTGGGAGACTCTCAAAGTCAATTGAGGGTCGATTTAGTATTTAAGAACAATATTATACAAAATAATCCGGGAATCGCCACACACTGAGTGGGAGACTGTCAAAGTCAATTGAGGGTCGATTTAGTACTTTATAACAATAATATACGAAATAATCCGAGAATCGCCACACACCCTGTGGGAGACTGTGAAAGTTAATTGAGGGTCGATTTAGTACTTTATAACAATATTATACGAAATAATCCGAGAATCGCCACACACCCAGTGGGAGACTGTCAAAGTCAATTGAGGGTCGATTTAGTACTTAAGAACAATATTATACGAAATAATTCGAGAATCGCCACACACCGAGTGGGAGACTGTCAAAGTCAATTGAGGGTCAATTTAGTACTTTATAACAATATTATACGAAAAAATCCGAGAATCGCCACACAACCAGTGGGAGACTGTCAAAGTCAATTGAGGGTCGATTTAGTACTTTATAACAATATTTTACCAAATAATCCGAGAATGAGTGGGAGACTGTCGTCGATTTAGTACAATTATAGCCACACAAGTACTCTCAAAGTCAATTGAGGGTCGATTTAGTAATTAAGAACAATATTATACGAAATAATCCGAGAATCGCCACACACGGTGGGAGACTGTCGAGAATCAATTGAGGGTCGATTTAGTACTTAAGAACAATATTATACAAAATAATCCGAGAATCGCCACACCCAGACTGTCAAAGTCATTGAGGGTCGATTTAGTACTTATAACAATATTATACGAAATAATCAGAGAATCGCCACACACCTTGAGTGGGAGACTGTCAATTGACGAAGTAATTTATAACAATATTATACAATCCGAGAATCGCCACTATCCTAGTGGAAATAATCCGAATCGCCACACACCCTGTGGGAGACTGTCAAAGTCAATTGAGGGTCGATTTAGTACTTTATAACAATATTATACGAAATAATCCGAGAATCGCCACACACCCAGTGGGAGACTGTCAAAGTCAATTGAGGGTCGATTTAGTCCTTAAGAACAACATTATACGAAATAATACGAGAATCGAGTCACACGACTGGGAGACTTTCAAAGTCAATTGAGTCGGTTTAAGGGAGAATACTTTCGTCCACTTTATACTTTATAAACCGAGAATCGCCACACAACGAGTGGGAGACTCTCAAAGTCAATTGAGAACAAATAATCCGAGAATCGATTTAGACCATAATCCGAGAATCGTGGGAGACTGTCAAAGTCCATTGAGGGTCGATTTAGTACTTTATAACAATATTATACGAAATAATCCGAGAATCGCCACACACCCAGTGGGACACTGTCAAAGTCAATTGAGGGTCGATTTAGTACTTTATAACAATATTTTACCAAATAATCCGAGAATCGCCACACACCGAGTGGGAGACTGTCAAAGTCAATTGAGGGTCAATTTAGTACTTTATAACAATATTATACAAAATAATCCGAGAATCGCCACACACCCACTGGGAGACTGTCAAAGTCAATTGAGGGTCAATTTAGTACTTTACAACAATATATACGAAATAATCCGAGAATCGCCACACACCCTGTGGGAGACTGTCAAAGTCAATTGAGGGTCGATTTAGTACTTTATAACAATATTATACGAAATAATCCGAGAATCGCCACACACTCAGTGGGAGACTGTCAAAGTCAATTGAAGGTCGATTTAGTACTTTATAACAATATTTTACCAAGTAATCCGAGAATCGCGACATAGCGAGTGGGAGACTGTCAAAGTCAATTGAGGGTCGATTTAGTACTTTATAACAATATTATACGAAATAATCCGAGAATCGCCACACACCGAGTGGGAGACTCTCAAAGTCAATTGAGGGTCGATTTAGTACTTAAGAACAATATTGTACGAAATAATTCGAGAATCGCCACACAACGACTGGGAGACTTTCAAAGTCAATTGAGGGTCGGTTTAGTACTTTATAACAATATTATACGAAGTAATCCGAGAATCGCCACACACCGCGTGAGAGACTCTCGAAGTCAATTGAGGGTCGATTTAGTACTTAAGAACAATATTATACAAAATAATCCGAGAATCGCCACACACCCTGTGGGAGACTGTCAAAGTCAATTGAGGGTCGATTTAGTACTTTATAACAATAATATACGAAATAATCCGGGAATCGCCACACACTGAGTGGGAGACTGTCAAAGTCAATTGAGGGTCGATTTAGTACTTTATAACAATAATATACGAAATAATCCGAGAATCGCCACACACCCTGTGGGAGACTGTGAAAGTTAATTGAGGGTCGATTTAGTACTTTATAACAATATTATACGAAATAATCCGAGAATCGCCACACACCCAGTGGGAGACTGTCAAAGTCAATTGAGGGTCGATTTAGTACTTAAGAACAATATTATACGAAATAATTCGAGAATCGCCACACACCCAGTGGGAGACTGTCAAAGTCAATTGAGGGTCGATTTAGTACTTTATAACAATATTTTACTAAATAATCCGAGAATCGCCACATACCGAGTGGGAGACTGTCAAAGTCAATTGAGGGTCGATTTAGTACTTAAGAACAATATTATACGAAATAATTCGAGAATCGCCACACAACGACTGGGAGACTTTCAAAGTCAATTGAGGGTCGATTTAGTATTTAAGAACAATATTATACAAAATAATCCGAGAATCGCCACACACCCTGTGGGAGACTGTCAAAGTCAATTGAGGGTCGATTTAGTACTTTATAACAATATTATACGAAATAATCCGAGAATCGCCACACACCCAGTGGGAGACTGTCAAAGTCAATTGAGAATCGATTTTGTACTTAAGAACAATATTATACGAAATAATTTGAGAATCGCCACACAACGACTAGGAGACTTTCAAAGTCAATTGAGGGTCGGTTTAGTACTTTATAACAATATTATACGAAGTAAACCGAGAATCTCGCCACACACAACGAGTGGGAGCTCTCAAAGTCAATTGAGGGTCGATTTAGTGTTAGAACAATGATATACAAAATAATCCGAATCATAGCCACACACCCTGTGAGGCTATCAAAAGTCCGGCGGGGTCCCCGATTTAGGCCTTTATAAACAATATTATACCCAAATAATCCGAGAATCGCCACACACCGAGTGGGACACTGTCAAAGTCAATTGAGGGTCGATTTAGTACTTAAGAACAATATTATACGAAATAATCCGAGAATCGCCACACACCGAGTGGGAGACTGTCAAAGTCAAATGAGGGTCGATTTAGTATTTAAGAACAATATTATACGAAGTAATCCGAGAATCGCCACACACTCAGTGGGAGACTTTCAAAGTCAATTGAGGGTCGATTTAGTACTTTATAACAATATTATATGAACTAATCCGAGAATCGCCACACACCAAGTGGGAGACTGACAAAGTCAATTGGGGGTCGACTTAGTAGTTTATATTATACGAAATAATCCGAGAATCGCCACACAACGAGTGGGAGACTCTCAAAGTCAATTGAGGGTCGATTTAGTATTTAAGAACAATATTATACAAAATAATCCGAGAATCGCCACACACCCTGTGGGAGACTGTCAAAGTCAATTGAGGGTCGATTTAGTAGTTTATAACAATATTATACGAAATTATCCGAGAATCGCCACACACCCAGTGGGAGACTGTCAAAGTCAATTGAGAATCGATTTAGTACTTAAGAACAATATTATACGAAATAATTTGAGAATCGCCACACAACGAGTAGGAGACTTTCAAAGTCAATTGAGGGTCGGTTTAGTACTTTATAACAATATTATACGAAGTAAACCGAGAATCGCCACACAACGAGTGGGAGACTCTCAAAGTCAATTGAGGGTCGATTTAGTATTTAAGAACAATATTATACAAAATAATCCGAGAATCGCCACACACCCTGTGGGAGACTGTCAAAGTCCATTGAGGGTCGATTTAGTACTTTATAACAATATTATACGAAATAATCCGAGAATCGCCACACACCCAGTGGGACACTGTCAAAGTCAATTGAGGGTCGATTTAGTACTTTATAACAATATTTTACCAAATAATCCGAGACTCGCCACACACCGAGAAGGAGACTGTCAAAGTCAATTGAGGGTCAATTTAGTACTTTATAACAATATTATACAAAATAATCCGAGAATCGCCACACACCCACTGGGAGACTCTCAAAGTCAATTGAGGGTCAATTTAGTACTTTACAACAATATATACGAAATAATCCGAGAATCGCCACACACCCTGTGGGAGACTGTCAAAGTCAATTGAGGGTCGATTTAGTACTTTATAACAATATTATACGAAATAATCCGAGAATCGCCACACAGCCAGTGGGAGACTCTCAAAGTCAATTGAGGGTCGATTTAGTACTTTATGAAATTAACATTTTTGCAATTTCAAATAACTGGAGAATCGCCACACACCGAGGGAGACTGTCAAAGTCAATTGAGGGTCGATTTAGTACTTTATATAACAATATTATATACGAAATAATCCTGAGAATCGCCACACACCCAGTGGTGACTGCCAAAGTCAATTGAGGGTCGATTTAGTAATTTATAAATAATATTTTACCAAATAATCCGAGAATCGCCACACACCGAGGGGAGACTGTCAGCCATTGGCTTTTGGGTCGATTTAGTACTTTATAACAATATTATACGAAATAATCCGGAAATCGCAACATCCAGTGGGAGACTGTCAAAGTCAATTGAGGGTCAATTTAGTACTTTATAACAATATTATACGAAATAATCCGAGAATCGCCACACACTCAGTGGGAGACTGTCAAAGTCAATTGAGGGTCGATTTAGTACTTTATAACAATATTTTACCAAGTAATCCGAGAATCGCGACATAGCGAGTGGGAGACTTTCAAAGTCAATTGAGGGTCGATTTAGTACTTTATAACAATATTATACGAAATAATCCCATAGCGAGTGGGAGACTGTCAAAGTCAATTGAGAGTCGATTTAGTACTTTATAACAATATTATACGAAAAAATCCGAGAATCGCCACACACCGAGTGGGAGACTCTCAAAGTCAATTGAGGGTCGATTTAGTACTTTATAACAATATTATACGAAGTAATCCGAGAATCGCCACACACCGCGAGACTTTCAAAGTCAATTGAGGGTCGATTTAGCATTTTATAACAATATTTTACGAAATAATCCGAAAATCGCCACACACCGAGTGGGAGACTTTCAAAGTCAATTGAGGGTCGATTTAGTACTTAAGAACAATAATATACGAAATAATCCGAGAATCGCCACACACCGAGTGGGAGACTGTCAAAGTCAATTGAGGGTCGATTTAGTACTTTATAACAATAATATACGAAATAATCCGAGAATCGCCACACACCCTGTGGGAGACTGTGAAAGTCAATTGAGGGTCGATTTAGTACTTTATAACAATATTATACGAAATAATCCAAGAATCACCACACACCCAGTGGGAGACTGTCAAAGTCAATTGAGGGTCGATTTAGTACTTTATAACAATATTTTACCAAATAATCCGAGAATCGCCACACACCGAGTAGGAGACTGTCAAAGTCAATTGAGGGTCGATTTAGTCCTTAAGAACAATATTATACAAAATAATCCGAGAATCGCCACACACCCTGTGGGAGACTGTCAAAGTCAATTGAGGGTCGATTTAGTAGTTTATAACAATATTATACGAAATTATCCGAGAATCGCCACACACCCAGTGGGAGACTGTCAAAGTCAATTGAGAATCGATTTAGTACTTAAGAACAATATTATACGAAATAATTTGAGAATCGCCACACAACGACTGGGAGACTTTCAAAGTCAATTGAGGGTCGGTTTAGTACTTTATAACAATATTATACGAAGAAAACCGAGAATCGCCACACAACGAGTGGGAGACTCTCAAAGTCAATTGAGGGTCGATTTAGTATTTAAGAACAATATTATACAAAATAATCCGAGAATCGCCACACACCCTGTGGGAGACTGTCAAAGTCCATTGAGGGTCGATTTAGTACTTTATAACAATATTATACGAAATAATCCGAGAATCGCCACACACCCAGTGGGACACTGTCAAAGTCAATTGAGGGTCGATTTAGTACTTTATAACAATATTTTACCAAATAATCCGAGACTCGCCACACACCGAGAAGGAGACTGTCAAAGTCAATTGAGGGTCAATTTAGTACTTTATAACAATATTATACAAAATAATCCGAGAATCGCCACACACCCACTGGGAGACTGTCAAAGTCAATTGAGGGTCAATTTAGTACT
>NW_024729972.1:135000-225000 GCF_018991925.1 Homarus americanus | reverse complement strand
GGAGGGAGGGGAGCAGGGAGAGGGAGCAGGGAGGAGGAGGAGGAGGGGGAGCAGGGAGGGAGGCAGGGAGGGAGGGAGCAGGGAGGGAGGGAGCAGGGAGAGGAGGAGGGAGAGGAGGAGGGAGAAGGGAGAGAGGGGGAGAAGGGAGAGAGGGGAGGGAGAGGGAGGTAGGGAGGGAGGGAGGGGAGGGAGGAGAGGAGGAGGGAGCGGTGTGGCTTGCAGATCTCCCAGACGTCTCCCAGATCATAATGTGCTTTCTTCTCGCTGACACCAACTGTTAGGAGCATCAGGCCACCCATGGACGACTGTAGACTGCCAAAGCAGCTACTTTACAATCACTTAACGAATAGTTAACGTAACACTGGCGGGCAACTGAAAAGGTATAGGATAGTCTTAGACAAACCTGAAAAAGTGCCAAATCAGGCCCCTCACCTGAGGGCGATTACTCCACATCGTAACGCTTGGAGGCATCACACGGTGTCAATACTTTCGAGTTAGACCGGCTGCTAACGACTTTTAGCGCCAACGCTTGGACGCTGACGCCGCCCTCACTAGATGTTGGCCCCCCATACGTGTTAACATCTGTAATCGACCCTGCCGGTCCCGTAGGATACACTTTAGTCACTAAGATTTACTAGCCGAGGGTGACTTCGTTAATAATTCATATCATTGTCTCATAGATGGATGATCGTCAACTCGATTCCGAATGACAAAAGGTATTAGTGGTGAGTGAGGCTTTGCTCCTCTTTTGTTACCTCTGGTGGGATGGGACCAAGTGCAAGATGCTTCTTGAGCCAGAGTTTGTCTAGACTGAAGCAACACTAGTTATGTTACGGTTGGATGGGATGTAGACTGTGCTTCTCTCCTTAGGTCTGCTTGCCTCTGTCTCAGGGAAGGGAGGCATCGGCCCCATTAGTTGCGGATATTAACTGTGGGCAGCAGTCACTGGTCCTTACATGATCTCGGCTCAACTAACTCTAAAAACTGGGGGCGGCTACTTATGTATTAGGATATTTAATTTTAAAATTTATAAATTGGCGGCGAGAAGTTTGTGGCTGTTGGGGAGGCTGGAGGCCAAGTTATAAAAAATTGTAGTATTAGTAACTGCTGTATGTTCTTAGTCTCGTCACCTGTACTGTACTGTGTTGTGTTCTTAAGTCGTACTTTACTGTACTGTGTTCTTTTAATCTCGTCACTGCTGCTGCTTTTGTTTGTGTTCTTAGTCTCATTACTGCTGCGTCTGTGTTCTAGAATCTCTCGTCACCGGTACTGGACTCTGTTCTGATGTAATGCCTGTACTGTGCCTTGCTGTGTTCTTAGTCTCTTCACCTGTACTGTGTGCTGTGATCAGAAGTCCTGTCACCTGTGCTGTACTGTGTTGTGTTCTCAGTCTGATCGCACCTGTACTGTACTGTACTGTGTTCTAAGTCTCGTCACCTGTACTGTGCTGTGTTCCTAGTATCTCGTCTTACGGTACTGTTGTGTTCTTAGTCTCGTCACCTGTACTGTACTGTGTTCTAAGTCTCGTCACCGGTGACGTTGTACTGTGTTCTTATTCGTGAGGTACTGTGCTCTGTTCTAAGTCTCGTCACCTGGTACTGTGTTCTAGAGTCTCGTCTGGTGCTGTACTCTGTTCTAGTCTCGTCACCTGTACTGTGCTGTGTTCTTGAGTCTCTGTACCGTTGCTTGCTGTGTTCTTAGTCTCGTCACCGGTACTGTACTGTGTTTATTGATCTCGTCACCTGTGCTGTGCTTGCTGTGTTCTAGGTCTCGTCACTTGCTGTACTGTGTTCTGGGAGTCTCGTCTTCTGTGTTTCTTATTGTTCTAGTATCTCGTCACGGTACTGTCTGTGTTCTAAGTCTGTCTGGTACTGATGTTTCTTGTGTGTTCTTAGTCTCGTCACCGGTACTGTGCTCTGTTCTAGTATCTCGTCACCTGTACTGTACTGTTGTGTTCTGAGTCTCGTCTTTGTTGCATTGCTCTGTTCTAGAATCTCTGTCACCTGTGCTTTGTACTGTTCTTGGTCTGTCGCCTGTACTGTACTGTGTTGTGTGTTCTCAGTCTCGTCACCTGTTGTTGCTTTGCTGTGTTCTAAGTCTGTGTTTGTGTGCTGTGTTCTAAGTCTCTAATCTGTTCTGTACTGTACTGTGTTCTAGTCTCGTCACCTGTATTGCTGCTGTGTTCTAGGTCTGTAAGTACTGTACTGTACTGTTCTTAGTGTCTCGTCACCTGTACTGTACTGTGTTCTAGATTCGTCACAGTGCTGTACTCTGTTTCTGATTTTCTAGTCACCTGTATGCTATGGCTGTGTTTTGTGTTTCTTTTCTCTGTTCATTCTGTTGTACTGTGTTCTTAGTCTCGTCTGTACTGTTCTAAGTCTCGTCACCTGTTCTGTGCTGTGTTTCTTAGTCTCGTCACCTGTATACTGTGTTCTAAGTCTCGTCTGACCTGTGCTGTTTGTGTTCTAAGTCTCGTGTGCTGTCATGTTCTAAGTCTGTACCGTTTTGTTTTCTGTTAAGTCTCGTCACCTGTGCTGCCGTCTTAGTCTCGTCACCTGTGACTTACTTTGATGTTCTCAGTCTCGTCACCTGTACTGTACTGTGTTGTGTTCTCAGTCTCGTCACCTGTATGCTATGTTGTGTTCTCAGTCTCGTCACCTGTACTGCTGTGCATGTTCTAAAGTCTCGTCCTATTCTTTGCTGTGTTCTTAAGTCTCATCATGTAATTTTCATACTTTGTACTGTATGTTCTTAATCTCCTGTTACTGGTTCTAAGTCTCGTCACCAGTACTGTACTCTGTTCTAGAGTCTCGTCACCTGTACTGTACTGTGTTCTAAGTCTCGTCACCAGTACTGTACTGTGCTGTTTATTAGTCGTCACCTGGTGTTCGTCACCAGTATTGTACTGTGATTTAAGTCTCGTCACCTGTTCTTTACTGTGTTCTAGTCTCGTCACCTGTACTGTACTGTACTGTGTTCTTAGTCTCACGTGTGCTGTACTGTGTTGTGTTGTGTTCTCCAGTCTCGTCTACCTGTGCACTGCTGTACTGTGTTCTAAGACTCTCGTCACCTATGCTGTCTGTGTTCTTAGTCTGTGTTTCCTGTGTGCTGTACTGTGTTGTGTTCTCTCAGTCTCGTCACCTGTACTGTACTGCTGTGTTCTGGTCTCGTCACCTGTACTGTACTGTGTTCTATGTCTCGTCACCATTGTGCTGTGCTGTACTGTTCTTAGTCTTCGTCACCTGTGCTTGTGCTGTGTTTTCTTGATCTGTGGAGGTACTGTACTGTGTTCTTGATCTGGTCATTCCTGTATGTGTTCTAAGTCTCGTCACCGGTCTGTCTCTTGTTCTAAATCTCGTCACCGGTACTGTGCTGTGCTGTGTTCTTAGTCGTCTGCCTGTGCGTACTGTGTTCTAAGTCTCGTCTTTTTGGTACTGTGTCTCTGTTCTAAGTCTGTCACCTGTGCTGTGCTGTGCTGTGTTCTTGAATGTCGTCACCGTGTACTGTGTACTGTGTTCTTAGTCTCGTCACCTGTACTGTACTGTACTGTGTTCAGTCTCCACCGGTACTGTACTGTGCTGTGTTCTTAGTCTCGTCTCCCACCTACCTGTATTGTGTTCTAAGTCGTCACCTGTACTGTACTGTGTTTTGTGTTCTTAGTCTCGTCACCTGTACTGTACTGTGTTCTAAGATCTCGTCACCTGTACTGTACTGTGTTTCTAAGTCTCGTCACCTGTACTGTACTGTACTGTGTTCTTAGTCTCGTCACCTGTACTGTACTGTGTTCTAAGTCTCGTCACCTGTGCTGCATGTCTGTGTTCTAAGTCTCATCACCTATGCTGTGCTGTGTTCTAGATCTCGTCACCTGTACTGTACTGTACTGTGTTCTTAGTCATCACTGTACTGTGCTGTGTTCTAGAGTCTCGTCACCTGTACTGTACTGTGTTCTAAGTCTCGTCCTGTACTGTACTGTGTTTACTCGTCATTCTTACTGTACTGTACTGTCACCTGGATATCTGTTTGTACTGTGTTGTGTTCTCAGTCTCGTCACCTGTACTGTACTGTGTTGTGTTCTTAGTCTCGTCACCTGTGCGCTGTGTTCTAAGTCTCGTCACCTGCTGTACTGTATTCTAGATCTCGTCACCTGTACTGTATTGTGTTGTGTTCTTAGTCTCGTCATGCTGTGTTCTTAGAATCGTCACAGTACTGTACTGTGTTGTTCTTAGAATCTCGTCACCTGTACTGTATGCTGTGTTCTATCCATTTCTTTACTTGTTCTAAAGTCTCGTCACCTGTTCTGTACTGTACTGTGTTCTTAGTCTCGTCACCTGTGCTGTACTGTGTTCTTAGTCTCGTCACCGGTACTGTACTGTGTTCTAAGTCTCGTCACCTGTACTGTACTGTGTTGTGTTCTTGAGTCTCGTCACCTGTACTAGCTGTTGGTCTGTCTCGTCACCTGTACTGTACTGTGTTCTAAGTCTCGTCACCTGTTGTGCTGTGTTGTGTTCTTAGTCTCGTCACCTGTACTGTAATGTGTTCTAGTCTCGTCACCGTGCTGTACTGTACTGTGTTCTAGTCTCGTCACCTGTACTGTACTGTGTTCTAGATCTCGTCACCATTACTGTACTGTGCTGTGTTCTTAAGTCTCGTCACCTGTACTGTAATGTGTTCTAAGTCTCGTCACTCGAACTGTACTGTGCTGTGTTCTAAAGATCTCGTCTGCCTGTACTGTGTAATGTGTGTTCTAAGTCTCGTCACCTGTACTGGTGATGTGTTGTGTTCTTAGTCTCGTCACCTGTACTGTAATGTGTTTCTTAGTCTCGTCACCTGTACTGTGTGTTTGTGTGTTCTTAGTCTCGTCACCTGTACTGTACTGTGTTGTGAATCTCGTCACCTGTACTGTACTGTGTTTATGTTCTTAGTCTCGTCACCTGTACTGTACTGTGTTCTTAGTCTCGTCCACCGATTGCTGTGTTGTGTTCTTAGTCTCGTCACCTGTACTGTACTGTGTTCCAGTCTGTTCTGTCTGTACTGTGTTTGGTTCTAGTCCACCTGTACTGTACTGTGTTCTTAATCTCGTCACCTGTACTGTGCTGTGTTGTGTTCTTAGTCTCGTCCTGTTCTGTCTGTGTTGTGTTCTCAGTCTCGTCACCTGTACTGTACTGTTGTGTTCTTAGTCTCGTCACTGTGTCTACCGTCACCTGTGCATGTTTTTCTAAGTCTCCTTGCTGTGTTGTGTTGTCAGTCTCGTCACCTGCTTGCTTGTGGTATGTTGTGTTCTTAGTCTCGTCACCTGTACTGGTACTGGTGTTCTTAGTCTCGTCACCTGTACTGTACTGTGTTCGTCTCGTCACCTGTACTGTACAGTGTTGTGTTCTTAGTCTCGTCACCTGTACTGTACTGTGTTGTGTTCTTAGTCTCGTCACCTGTACTGTGCTGTGCTGTGTGTGTATGTGGTCACAGATCCCTGGAGGATGATGGTAACAGGGGTAATACGAGACTAATACCTTAACTATATTGTACCAAGATATTTTATAAGACTACTTCACAAAAAATACTGGAATTCAAACTGGAAAAGTAGACAGACGGTTTTCATTTAAATTTTCCTAAAAGTAGATTATTAGACACGTGTTGGATTTTATTAGGTTGGTTAGGTTAGGTTAGGTTAGGTTAGGTTAGGTTAGGTTAGGTTAGGTTAGGTTAGGTTAGGTTAGGTTGGGTTATTCAAGGTAGGTTAATTTATAACTCACCTCTGCCATGGCTCAGGTGTGGTTCCCATATTCTGTGCAGTTTAAATCCCCGAAGTTGACAGTTACGTTCCTGTCATTTAAATCCTTTTAAATCATTGCTTCTCTTGTTTATTCATCAGTTTTTCATATATCATTAAACACTGCAGTTATTTATGCCTATAATGTTTTAAAATGTTCACTCATAAGTAATGTCTTTTAGAATTACAGATTAAAAACACACAAGAGTAAAAACACGTCTACCTTCTTCCCTAATCCGAGGAGCACTGAGGTGGATTATAAACTTTCATGACCGAGACCCAACTGCCGCCACACCGCCTTCGCTGATTGGTCATTGGTACCCTAGTTTCTAATTGGTCATTGTAAACTTTTCTGGTTTATGATTGGTCAATTTAATAAACAGTTTCTTTGAATTTCTTTCTTTATATAAAAACAAAACAAAAAAGTTATGCTATTTCCTTACTTAAATTACGTAAAATAATTAATAAAATACCGTTAAATTGACCAAAATCAACTGTGTTCTCTCCACTTCCCTCAAAGATACATTTTTCCCTCCACTACCCTCCAAGCACACTACCTCCACTCCCTCTCCACATATACTACCCTCCTACTACACATACTGCCCTCCACTACCCTCCTACCACATACTCCTCCACTCCCTCCTACACACAACTACCCTCCACCTCCACCACACATACCCTCCACTACCTCCACCACACATACTCCTCCACTACCCTCCTACCACACACTACCCTCCACCACATCACTACCCCTCCCCTACCACAACTACCCTCCACTACCTCCTACACACATACTACCTCCACTCACACACACACCCTCCACACTCCACACACCCCCCTCTACATACTACCTCCACTACCCTCCCACACCTCACCACACATACTACCACCACTACCTCTACCACAACTACCTCCCCCACACTACTACCCACTACCCCACCACACAACCTCCTCCTTCACCACATACTACCTCTCCCTCCTACACCCTCCACCTCCACCACACCCCCCTCCCACCCTCCCACCCACCCCCACCACCCACCCCACCTTCCTCCACACTTACTACCTCCACTACCCTCCTACCACACATACCCCTCCACTCCTCTATACCCTCCTACCACACATACTACCTCCACTACCCTCTACTACACATACTACCCTCCACTACCCTTCTACACACATACCACCCTCCACTACCTTCTATTACCTTCCTACCACACATACCCTCCCACCTTCTACCACATACACCTCCACTACCCTCCTACCACATACTACCTCCCTCCTACCCACACATACTACCCCTCCTTCTGCCTTCCTACCACACATACTACCCTCCACCCTACCCCTCCTTCTACCCTCCTCACCACACATACTACCTCCACCTACTACCCTCCTACCACATACTACCCTCCACTACCCTCCTACTACACATACTACCCTCCTGCCCTTCTACCTCCATCCCTCCCTATTCTATTCTTTCTACACATACTTACTACCTTCACATACTACCCTCCCTACCTTCACACACATACTACCTCCACTACCTTCTATACCTTCCCACCACACATACTACCCTCCACTACCCTCCTACCACACACACTACCCTCCACTACCTTTGACCCTCCTACCACACATACTACCCTCCTACCTTCTGTCCTTCCTACCACACCCTCCTCCCTCCTCTACTCCCTCCACCTTCTATCCCTTCTACCTACTCCTCCACTACTCCTACACACACTACCTCCCTACCTTTACCACATCTACCTCCACCCCTCCACACACCTCTGCCCTCTACACATACTACCCTCCTACACACTACTACCCTCCCACAGCCTTTACACATACTGCACCCTCCACTACCCCTCCTACTACACATACTACCCTCACTACCCTCCACCACACATACTACCCTCCACTACCTTCTATTTCCTTCTACCACACACTACCCTCCACCCTCCTACCACACATACTACCCTCCACTACCTCTATTACCCTCCTACCACACATACTACTCTCCACTACCCTCCTACCACACATACTCCCCTCCCTACCCTCCTACACATACTACCCTCCTGCCCTCCTACACACATACTACCTCCCTACCTTACCCTTCTACCTCACTCACTCCACCCTCCTACCACACACACCCTCCACCTTCTACTACCCTCCTACACACATACCCTCACTACCCTCCTACACACATATTACTCCTCCCTCCTACCACATACTACCCTCCACTACTCCTTTCTCCCACCACACATACTACCCTCCCTCCTACCACACATACTACCTCCACCACACTCTACCCTCCACTACCCCCTATTACCCATTACCTCATACTACCCTCCTACCTTCACCCTCCTACCACATACTACCTCCACTACCTTCTATTACCCTTCTACCTCATACTACCCTCCACTACCTTCTATTACCTCCTACCACACATACTACCCCTCACTACCTCTACTACACTAGGGACTATATCTTGGCCGTGTGTGTGTGTGTGTGTGTGTTGTGTGTGTGTTAACTGATTACAAGTTGTTTATTTTCCTTATGGCTGCGAATATTAGTAAATATGGGAAAATTTATTCCTTTATTTTATAGAAACTAAAACAAATTAACTTTATTCTTTATTATAAAAATCAAACAATAGTATAAAATAATGACTACCTGTAGAGATTCATTTTCTTTAGGTGCCCCCCTGAGGGGGCGCAGCTTATTGGGCACCTCTACATCCTGTGCAATGTGAAGAGCAGAAGCGTTCACAGCGCCCATCTGCAAGCATGCGGAGTTCATGCTTGCCTTTATGAACGCGCATTAAGGGCGTAAAGATTTCGAAGGGTCAGTGGGTTTGCATTAGCAAGTTACATAAAGTCACAGAATGATGAGTGTGTGGGGGAAAATTCCCGGTTCAATTTTTTCTGTTTATGGCAGTGGCAGATCCCCATTGAAGTCAAGTGCCAGGCCTGTCACGGTGGAGGAGGGATATATCTGGTCAGGGAGGGAAGAGGTGGTAACGGCTGGGGGGACCTGTAGAGGAGGCCAGGGGCAAGTGGAGGATGTAGTGACGGAGGGTGTGAGTCGGGTTGACCACAAAGTTTGCAAACAGGTGTACAGGTTTCAGGGGTTGCCAATGTATTAGACGTGGCGAAGCATGGTGGGGGTGGAGGTGATATGTTGTGGTGGGACAGGTACAGTAGGGTGGAGGAGTGCACATAGGCATTGACAATATTGAGGGACATAACTTTTAGTGGATTGTGATGGTGTGTGCGTCGACATGCCGGTGGGTACGGGTAGCTGCAGGGATGGTGTCCCCAGCAAGAGACACAGAGGGCGGCTTGGTGGTGGAGGGACAGGTTGAGGCACCAAGTGTTGTGAGGATGGGGCAGGACTTCGCTCGGGGGCAGCAGGACACACCAGGGCAGGCCCGGTAGGCGCTACACCAGTAGTGAAGGCCGCCGGCGGTGGAGTAGGCCGTGAGCAGGGGGGGCTCACAGGGGGACCAACAGCTTGTGTCAAACCAGAAGAGAGGAGTGACTGGGTGGCAACAGAGGGCAGGAGTAGGTGGGAGATGGTGGTACAGAGTGTAGCGAAGAGTTGTTCAATACGTTTGGTAAATTCTTGGAAGAGGGATATGATCTGTGTCATGTCACTGGCGGGGGGTTGTGGGGGGGTACCGGTGGGAGCACAAGGCCTGACAGCCTCAGAGTAGAGACGGGGAGGAGGCCCAGTAGTAGTTGAGTTAGGAGACGGCCGGGACTGTTGTGTTGCAGCCAGGTGAGGCCAGGCAGGGCCAGGTGTTGTTGAAGAAGGCGTTGCTGGAGACAGAGGGGACCCAGAGGGAGGCGGCCCTGTAGACTGTGGGGGGCATTGTGGTAGATGCGGCCTTCGGGGCGGCTTTTCCCCTGGGACAGACGGGCGATTGGGGTACTGCTGTGAGTCAGCATTGTGCCGGCTGCCACAGTTACAACACCTGGGATCAACTACATAGCCCACACCACCCCTATTAAGGTGGTCTTTGATTTTCTGGGCACAGGCGGCGGAGTTATCGTTACGTGAACAGAAGCGACATCTAGGACGATCACGTCGGCAGCAGGCAGTGAAGGTGTGACTGCAATGAGAACAGATAACACAAAAAGCAGGCCCCGGGTGATAGGGTTCTGCATAAAGTAGAGGGAGGATTGGGTGGGCCTCCACAGTGGTTGGGCATTCCCTTCCCTTCCACTTGACAATGACAGCAGCTTGTGGGGTGTTCCCCCGGTAATGTTGATTGTATACTGAGTATACTAGAATTAAAGTAACGCACATCTTCGATGTCAGCGTATAGGGAGAATCGTTTCACTAGGATGTGGCAACATTCATCAGCTCAGCGTCTACTGGGTGGGGGACCAGGACAACCCGGTCAAAGCCAAACAGTACTAAGTGTTTCATAGACCTCAGGAGTCTGACACTTGATAAAGCTCTGGTTCTTACCTTGTCGGAATTGAATGTTGAGACGGTGTTGTCTGCAGTACTTCATCATCCAATTAAAGCGTTCCTCTACGGTTTTCAGTGAGTCCTTGGGGAAGTGCAGATTCAGCTTACTTGGCTGGTTGGCAGAGGGCAGGGTGATAGGGTCTGTGGCATTGGTGTTTCCACTCCGGCTAGTGTTTCCCATAGAAACATTACCGCCACTGTCATAATCACTGGGGTCTGACTCTTGAAGGGTGTTGAATTCAGTATGACCAGGCAAGTTGGCGATGGCATCCGTATCAGAGATGTCTGCGTCCATGAGAGAACCTCCTCTGGGACGTTTATGTCGACCCCCCATGTTGGCAAAAACTTGCCGTCTGAGGGGACCTTTGTAGGACGATCGGGAAGTCAAGAGCACCTATGGATTCATTATAGGGAAGGTAACTCATTGGCTGACCTCTGACCTCTGACCTCTGACCTTAAATCACCAGTTACTCTTGTTATCATTAGAGTAAAATATCATCGTTTAAGATAGATCCTTCATAGTCTGAGGACTCGTATCCTTCGGCTCCTTCGTCAGGCTGCTCACTAACAAGGACACTCACGTCGGCTATGGCCCTATCAAACACTTCGGATATGTCATTATCACTGGAATTTCTACACTTTGTCATATCTTCTGCTTCTTTTGTTTCTTCTGCTACTTCTTCAGGTTGAGGTTGTTCTATCTTAATGTCCTCCCCCTTCAGGATTTCTTGACAGGTCGTCCACTCAAACTTGAACTTCTCGTCTCTGTGACCCACCGGTTCTTTCTGTAGGAGGCGCATCAGGTCAGGGAAAGAGAGAGTGTCACCTTCACTACTTGTTGATTTGATGTGTGACCTCCAGAACAGCCAGCGGTCCAGCAGTTTGCCGTTGTGGAGCCAGATCACAAAGCTGGTCAGGTCTTGTAGGAGTTTAAAGCGATGCACGTGAGCGATCTGTAACGAATGACGGCATACATATACTAGCGTTGTGTAAAGAGATGGCATGTGGATCTCTCCTTATATCTATCTATCTATCTATCTATCTATCTATCTATCTATCTTTCTATCTCAAAAATCTTTCCTTACCTGATGGGGGACGGGGGCACTGAAGGGCATGAGCACAGTGCCAAACTTGTGGAGGTTCTGGTTGAAGGTAGGGCCATTCATGTACCAAAGAGCATATTCCCAGTGCCGCTTGTTGGGCGTGACACTCTGAGAGGACAAGTTCTCTGGCACCAGGAACACGACTCGGTCAGCTAATTGGAAGTGTTCGCTTGTCCAGTTATTAGGGTGCTGTAAATAAGTGTAGGTTAGGTTAGGTTAAGTTAAGTCTAAGAGTCTAAGGGGTCGTTGTTTAAATTTCTACATTGAGTGATTAATAGGTTATGTTAGGTTAGGTCTCAGGGTATTTGACTTTACTATTTGGAAAAAGTAGATTCTTTCCAGACATATTTAGCATTTGGGATAATTAAGGCATCCGGATGACTTTACAAGACATACTGTACAGCCAATTACAGACACAGACTAAGACTTTGGCTAATGACAACAAATACTTCTGTCTGTCACACGTGTCTGTTATATACCCACCCGTCTCTCATAAACCCATCTGTCTGGCACACCTGTCTAGTCATATACCCACCTGTCTGTCATAAACCAACCTATCCGTCACACCTATCTAATCATATACCCACCTGTTTGTCACAACTGTCTAATCATATATCCACCTGCAGTCTGGCATAAACCCACCTTCTCTGGCACACCTGTCTAGTCATATACCCACCTGTCTGTCATAAACCAATCTGTCTATCACATCTGTCTTGTCCTATACCCACCTGTCTGTCACACCTGTCTGATCATATATCCACCTGTCTGTACTTGGGTTCATACAAAGGAGTGTTAGTTACAAGACTAGCGAGGTCTATATCTAGCGCTTGTGAGACCTCATTTGGATTACACAGTTCAGTTCTGGTCACCGTAGTACAGAATGGATATAGAATCCCCAGAAAGAATTCAAAGGAGAATGACAAGACTAATCCTGGGCATTAGGAACCTTGAGTACAGAGACAGGTTAAAGCATCTTAATCTGCACTCCCTCGAGAGACAATATGATCGAGGGGCAATATGATCGAGGTGTATAAATGGAAGTCAGGGCTAAACAAATGTGATATAACAAAGGTACTCAAACTATCCAACCAGGAGCAAACTCGTAACAATGGCTTAAATTAGACAAATTTAGATTTAGGCGCGAAATCGGTAAACACTGGTTTGGAAATAGAGTAGTGGATGAGTGGAACAGGTTACCAAACATCATCATTAACTCGAATAAACTGGATAGCTTCAAACATAGGTTGGATGGGTATATGAGCAATAGGGGTTGGGTGTAAACGGGACTGTCCAATGTGGGCCAATAGGCCCGCTGCACTTTTCCCCGTTCTTATGTTCATATGTTCTTATACCAACATACCCACCTTTCTGATGCTGTGAGTGTCGACCATGAAAGGGTTAACGAAACAGGTATCTCTCAGGAAAATCGCCAATTTCACCACGACCTCAAAGTGACTCCAGGACTCTGCAAGGTATATCAGCAACACTCTGGGACGCATCTGCTTATCTTCTTTCAGCTGAAGGTAAATATCTGAGGAAAAAGACTGAAAACTTCAGTAATCATTGCTAAGTTATTGTCCACGGGATATTTAACAACCTATATCAAATAAGGTTAGTGTAAAAGTGGTTAGGATAGGTTAGTGTTAGTGTTTAAGGTGGTTAGGTTAAGTTAGGTTAGCACTAGGGTAGTTAATCTTCAGGTAATATAAGCTGGTAGGGTATCTATGTAATCTTCAGGTAATATAACCAGCTCACTCACCTTTCTGCACTTTCTGTAGGTACCGGCAGGCCAGAGAGAGAGTCACCACCACCACCAGCACTCCCATAGTAATGACTATCACCATCGTCAGGAAAATATCGGGGGGCACCACTGTAAGTGTTAGGATGTTGTAGTTAAGACTGGAGGAAGAGTTGACCTAATTATGTGACCTTTGACTTTTATATGTAACCCTTGATATTTTTTTGATGTAATCCTGACTTACACTGACATAAACTGACATACCTGTACATTGACATAAAATCTGCCATAAACCTGACATAAACTGGCATAAAAATCTGACACAAATCTGACTTACACTGACAGAAACCTGACTTACACTGACATAAACCTGACTTACACTGACATAAACGTGACTTACACTGGCATAAAATCTGACATAAGCTGGCATAAAATCTGACAAACCTGACTTACATTGACATAAACCTGACTTACATTGACATAAACCTGGCATACACTGACATAAAATCTGACATAGACCTGACATAAACTGACATAATCTGCCATAAACCTGACTTAGAAGGATATAAAAACATATGAATGGAGGAAACTGCAGTTGGCCTATTGGCCCATACTGGGCAGTCCCGTTTACACCCAACCCCTATTGCTCATATGCCCATCCAACCTATGTTTGAAGCTATCCAGCGTATTCAAGTTAATGATGATGTTTGGTAACCTGTTCCACTCATCCACTACTCTATTTCCAAACCAATGTTTACCTATTTCGCGCCTAAATCTAAATTTGTCTAATTTAAAATCATTGCTACGAGTTCGCTCCTGCTTGGATAGTTTGAGTACCTTTGTAATGTCCCCTTTGTTCAGCCCTGACTTCCATTTGTACACCTCGATCATATCGCCCCTCACTCTACGTTTCTCAAGGGAGTGCAGATTAAGATGCTTTAACCTGTCTCTGTACTCAAGGTTCCTAATGCCCGGGATTAGTCTTGTCATTCTCCTCTGAATTCTTTCTAGGGATTCTATATCCATTCTGTAGTTCGGTGATCTGAACTGAACTGCGTAATCCAAGTGAGATCTCGCAAGCGCAAGATATAGTTTTAGGATGACCTCGCTAGTCTTGTAACTAACACTCCTTTGTATGAACCCAAGTACTTTATTAGCCTTGTTTCGAGCAAATACACATTGTTGTCTTGGGTTAAGATTTCTACTTATCATTAATCCTGAATCTTTCTCACAGTCGGATTTCTCTTTAACACCGTTGTTCATCTGATAACTGGTTTCTCTGTTTACATCTCCTAGACTAAGTACATAAACCTGGGTGAGTGACTCTTACCAAATTCGGGAGAGGTTGCATTGTAGAATCCTTCTGCAGGAGAGTCTGGGTCCAGGATTCGACATGTGATGAGGTATTTGCCGGGAGAAGGTCGAGGGAAGACACGAGTTACCTGAGGTGCTTCATCCTCTCGCAGGTAGATACTGAATCAACGAAAATTAATGTTAGATTTGCTTTGGCTAGGTAAGGTTAGGTTAGGTTAGGTTAGGTTAGGTTAGGTTAGGTTAGGTTAGGTTAGGTTAGGTTAGGTTAGGTTAGGTTAGGTTAGCGTTTGGGTGATTAAATCCTTAGGTGAAATAAGCTGGAGGCTAATCTTCATGTAACCCAAAGAGACATATAACATTATATATCTAACATATAATAATAATAATAATAATAATAATAATAATAATAATAATAATAATAATAATAATAATAATAATAATAATAATAATAATAATAATAATAATAATAATAATAATAATAATAATAATAATAACAAAGCAAAAACAAAACATTAAAAATAACAAAAACAAAACAAACACTAACAAAAAACAAAAACAATAACAACAACAATCATCTTCCAACCACAGAGAAAAAAAAAAACAAATCATTAAATACCGTTTAGGTCCTTCAATTCTTAATGTATTCACGAGTTCTAGGTTAGCACAATCATCTTCCTGACAGCGCCAAAGGGAAACACCATAGGATAGGTTAGCAAACGGTGCCGTCTGGAGGGTCACTGGTACACCTAAATGCCTCTGAATGTGTGACAGATGGACATAGTGGAACAGATGCCAGTCTTCTTGTCTCGTCTGGTAAGGATCTGTTTGGGGGGACATTCAGAGATAAACATGAGAATATTGTGGTCTGTAAAGAGAGGTGGTCTATGGTTAGGCTAGGTTAGGTTAGGTTTTGGTAATTGATCTCCAGGTAAACTATGCTGGAAGGATAGGGTGGGCAGGGGAGAAAATATTCAGGTAAATCGTGATAGTTCAGATCCCCTCACCTTCACCCTCCTCATACCTCTCACCTTCACCCTCCTCATACCTCACACCTTCACCCTCCTCATACCTCACACCTTCACCCTCCTCATACCTCACACCTTCACCCTCCTCATACCTCACACCTTCACCCTCCTCATACCTCACACCTTCACCCTCCTCATACCTTCACACCTTCACCCTCCTCATACCTCTCACCTTCACCCTCGTCATACCTCACACCTTCACCCTCCTCCTTACCTCCACCTTCACCTCCTCATACCTTTCACCCTCCTCATACCTCCTACCTTCACCCTCCTCACACCTCTCACCTTCACCCACTCCTCATCCCTCCTCCTACCTCACCTCACCTTTCACCCTCACCTTCACCCTCGTCATACCTCTCACCTTCACCCTCCTCACCTCACCTCACCCATACCTCACCTCCCCTCATACCTCACACCTTCACCCTCCTCATACCTCACACCTCACACCTTCACCCTCCTCATACCTCACACCTTCACCCTCCTCACCTCACCTTCACCCTCCTCATACCTCTCACCTTCACCCTCACCTCTCACCTTCACCCTCGTCATACCTCTCACCTTCACCCCTCCTCACACCTCTCACCTTCACCCTCCTCATACCTCTCACCTTCACCCTCCTCATACCTCTTTCACTCTCATACCTCACCTTCACCCTCCTCCCATACCTCTCACCTTCACCCTCGTCCATACCTCACCTTCACCCTCCTCATACCTCCCACCTTCACCCTCCTCATACCACCTCCACCTTCACCCTCCTCATACCTCACACCTTCACCCTCCTCATACCTCACCTTCACCCTCCCACCTCACACCTTCACCCTCCTCATACCACACACCTTCACCCTCCTCACACCTCCCCCCCCACCCTCCTCACACCTCACACCTTCACCTTCCTCACACCTCCACCTCACCAAATACTAAAACAAAACGTGACTCACCAATTCTTGAAGCATTAGGCACAACAAACGAGTATAAACCGCCTCTTCCACCGCTATCCTGTACGGTCAGTTGTAATGTGCGGTCGAGGATATGATCAAAGAACGGGCAGTCATAAGTCAAGGTGTCTTGCAGAGGTAAAGTCACATTAGTAAGAATCATTTGAAAGCATAAATCTTGTTCACGAGAATTATATGTATCTTGAAAGCGGAATGTTGTATCTGGAAATATAAAATAAATATAAAGTACAGAGAAAAAATAATGGAATTTATTATTAAATGTATACGTAATATAATTCAATGTGTGTGTATGTGTTTGTCTGTGTGTGTTTGTGTGTGTGTGTGTGTGTGTGTGTGTGTGTGTGTGATGGAGGGAGGTGGTAAATAGTCCTATGTACTTACTTTCTGTCGTCTTATTGGGAAAGTAGATAGCAAGACCAGGACGAAATAGATTGTCTTCGCTGATGTAATACAGAGCAAGGTGGAATGGCCGGTCTTGAGCTGGGTAAAGCTTTGCCTGGGGAGGTAACGTGCATTCTGTAAAATAAATAAATAAATAAAGTTTCTAAGATTATAATCAAACACACAATCTTACTCCTTCTCTTTCTATCTCACTCACCTATCTCTATCTCTCTTTCTCTTTCTCATTTTTCTGTCTCACTTTGTCTCCTTCTCTCTCACTTACCTATCTCTATCTCTCTTTCTCTCACTCTCTTTCTCTTTTCTTTGTCTCACTTTGTCTACTTCTATCTCACTCACCTATCTCTATCTCTCTTTCTCTTTCTCATTTTTCTGTCTCACTTTGTCTACTTCTCTCTCACTCACCTATCTCTATCTCTCTTTCTCTCACTCTCTTTCTCTTTTCTTTGTCTCACTTTGTCTACTTCTCTCTCACTCACCTATCTCTATCTCTCTTTCTCTTTCTCATTTTTCTGTCTCACTTTGTCTACTTCTCTCTCACTCACCTATCTCTATCTCTCTTTCTCTCACTCTCTTCCTCTTTTCTTTGTCTCACTTTGTCTACTTCTCTCTCACTCACCTCATTATCTCTCTCTCTTTATCTTTTTATCTCACTCACCTGCTTGTCGCTCTCTATCTATCTCCCTCGGATCTTTGTCTTCCTTTTCCTCTGCAATAGTTCTGAAGAAACAACTGGAATACTGAGGTGTGTTGACAAACTGTGGGCGTAAGGCAGGTGCGGTTAGGTTAGGTTACATTATGGAGAGAGAGAGAGAGAGAGAGGAAAATACGTCACGAAATATAACAAAAACTTTCTTCACAGCGATACATGAATATTACATTTTCCTGGTACACACACACACACACACACACACACACACACACACACACACACACACACACACACACACTACTACTACTACTTTGCTGTCACTTGGAATCGAGTATGACGATCATCCTGGTATGATACAATGATATGAGTTATTAAGGATGTCACCTTGGTTGGTGAGTTCTGAGGTGACTAAAGATGTTGCACATGTGGGGGGCTAAATCTAGTGCGGGAGGGGCAGCGGCAGTGTCTTTCCGGCGTTGGCGCTTCTCTGCCTCGTTATGCAGTCGGGCTGACTAGAAAGTATTGACACCTCGTATGGTGATCCTCCGAGCGTTACGATGTGAAGTAATCGTCTCCCAGGTGAGGGGGTCGATTTGGCACTTTTCAGGTTTGTCTTAAGACTATCCTTATACCTTTTCAGTTGCCCGCCAGCGTTACGTTTACTATTATTACAGGTCAGGTCGATGAAAGCCATGTACAGATCACGACGCTGTTCTCTGCACTTTTCCTGTATCTGACGGACAGCAAAGATCATGTCAGTGGTGCCACGTGATGGTCTAAACTTCTAAAGCCACATTGAGATTCTGGGAGGAAGTTTTCCGCCTCAGGAAGAAGTTTGCTTAGGAGGACTCGGGCGATAATCTTGCCAGCTACGGATAGCAACGAGATCCCACGGTAGTTGCCACAGTCTGACCGATCTCCCTTGTTCTTTTAAATATTGACGATGGAGGCGCCTTTAAGAGCTTGGGGGATTTCCTCCCTTTCCCATATATTCTCCAGGAGAGAGTGGAGACGGCTGGTAAGCAGAGGTCCTCTTGCTTTATACACCTCGGCTGGGATTCCATCAAACCTGAGGCTTTGTTATTTTTTATCTGTTTCATGGCAGTAGCTACCTCATCCAGGGATGGAGGATAGCTGTGATGGGTCAGTTCTGGATGCTGATGGCCCTGCTGGGTAGTCAGGACATCCACATTGGTGTTCCGGTAGAGCAGTGAAGGAGGCTTTCATCGTCTTTAATTGTGGAGTTCCTGTCAGATGAACGGAGGGGGCTGCGCCATGCGCGATTGGCCCATAAAATGTTTTATTGGAATTAAAAAACTCACACATCTTGTGCTGATCTGCAATTTTTTTGTTTCACATGCTTTATTTTCAAACCAGTCGTTCTTTAGATTGCGAAGTTCCCGTTGCGCCGCCGCTTTCTTCTTGCGGAAGGTATCAGCTTTGGTCCAATACTGAAGATTGTTTTGCCAGGTAGTTACAGCAGCACGTTTATCATCGATGAGTACATTGATTGCCGGGTCATTTTCATCAAACCAAGCCTGGTGTATTCTTTCGATCTGGCCGAGGGTCTCTGCAGGTGTTTGTCATGACTGTGTCGAGAATATCCCATTCGGCACAGGTTGTTTGTTGTCGGGCTGTTTATCAGCCCTTCTTCGAGCTGCTCTCAGAAAGCATGTGCTACCGCTGGATCCTCCAGACGCTTATTGTTAAAACCTCTTCTAGAGGCTTGCTGCCTTCGCCGTTTTGGTGGGACGTGAAGTGAGAGCTTGGCTCTGACGAGTCGATGATCAGTGTCGCAGTGGTCTGAGTCACGTATGGCTAGGGTGATGAGGACATCTCGGCAATCTCTTTCTCTGACAATGATGTAGTCAATGAGATTCCAGTGTCTGGATCCTGGATTTGCCACAAACCCTTGAACTTGTCAGCCTGCCTAAACAAGGTATTGGTGATAGTGAGGTTGTGTGCAGCACACTTGCTGAGGAGTAGGCCGTTGGGATTACACTTGCCTTGTTCATTTCTCCCTGTGGTTCCCTGCCAAATGTCAGCATCTCTGCCAAATCTAGCATTGAAGTCACCAAAGAGCACAACCTTATCTTCTCTGGAGACAGAGGTTGGCACTCTGTCGAGGTCGGAGTAAAAGACCTCTTTGATTTCATCCTCTGCATCCAGTGTTGGAACGTATGCACTGATTAAAAAGGCATGAATTTCAGTGGGACGCGGAGTGTTATGAGGCGCACGTTGACCCCAATAGGCATTTCAGTTAGTCTGTGTAGGATGCATTGATGGATGACAAAGACAACTACATTAATGCGGTTTCTCTCTGCAGCAGGCTTACCCTTCCAGAAGAAGTATAGCCAGACCCCCGTTCTGTGAGTTGACCCTCGTCTGGAAACTGGAACTCACTGATGGCTGTTATGTGGATGTTATACCTAGCCAGCCCTTTTGCCACAACAGCAGTATCCAGAAGGGTCCTGACATTTCATGCATAAGAAGTTGGATTTTTTTTTTTGGTTTGGATCTGTAATTTCGATTGTGTCTTCGACCGTATAAGGATGACCTTAGTGGGTGCAGTTGCTCAGTCAGGTTGGGTTTTTAGACAGCCTATGTTTAGGGCACCTTTTCTAGCCCCCACCCCATGTGGGGTGAGCAGAGTGGCTACCCGAAAGGGCTGCTCAGTCGCACAGACAGGACCGGATTGCACTGCTGCCTAGATCCCAGTACATAAACGACCATCTGATCTGTGCCGCCCATGTGCAGAGTTGTGACTAGAGACTCCAAGCAGTCATCTCTGCCTGTCCCCGTCGCCAATCGTCCGTCGCCATAGGACTTTTAGGGGTATAAGGGTTTTGATGATGATGAGAGGTATGATGAGCTGAATGATGGCTGCACGTGAGTTGATTTATGTGGTGAGGCAAGAACGCAGGCTGCAACCACACATGTTGGTTCTCCCTTTTCCTGATCCTTTGGTGCAACGACTGGGGAAAGGGAGATTTGCAATGGACTGCCGATAGCCCAGTTTGTTGGGTTTCGTCTTAGTAGCCTGTCCATCAGGCATTGCCTTCGTCCGCCGGTGTAGTCGTTGGGTTCCCATGTTGGTCACCTCTTCTGCCTATACCACCGTTGGGCTTGTTGGAGCTCTGTTAGCATATCTGCTTGATGCGGGGCTCCACCGCAGATTTTTCATTTAGGGTTTACTCCCGTAGCCTTATACCAACCAAGGTTAATCCGCAAGGCAGCGGGGCAATGGTTGGTAGGCGCCAGGACGTGTCCACATGCCAGTGGCCTATGCGCAGTCCCTCTGGGGCCCACTGCTATTCCGAGATCCTTTGCTGGTCTAGCCTGGACCCACAAGGCACCCATTTACCGTGTGTTGCCACGAGGAGGAACACACATGATTGGTTAAAATACCTTACTGATTGCAACTGTATATCTGTATACCTGTACTGTCTAGGTACACTATGACGTCTAGATGCTGTATACAGTATATGCTGCACAGTATACCTGTATTATACTCGTATGAGGATTTTACTCTCTCTCTCTCTCTCTCTCTCTCTCTCTCTCTCTCACATCATATTAGTGGAGGGAATACCTGAACTCACGACCTATAAATTATTATTATTATTATTATTATTATTATTATTATTATTAGTAGTAGTAATAGTAGTAGTAGTAGTAGTAATAGTAGTAGTAGTAGTAGTAGTAGTAGTAGTAGTAGTAGTAGTAGTAGGCGGCCAGCGCGGCGTGGGTGTCGTGGACCGTCCCTCCTGATCTAAAGTGTTATTGGTGGGGACATACTCGTTGTGTGGGAGCGGGAATTTGACAATGTGTCCGTGAATATCGGATGTCACCCTAAGCATTGCCACCCAAGGTTTCTCCTCATCCCTTACGGCATAAATTGTAAATATTCCGTGTGTTCACCGGCGTTCACCAAGTGAGTGGTGACCTGTGCTGGGTCAGTGGTAGGATAATGAGAAGGCTCGGCGCCAAGGTCAGTGTCGTTAGGCCTACTGTGACAGGGGTGGTCCCGAGACTATCGCCCCTATGGGGCCGAGAGTGCTGCCCATGCGGTCGCCCCCACCCCCCCACCACCATAGTAACGGACTCTTAATGTAGGGTCTCGACGAACCTAGTGAGTATACATAACTGATATTACACCAGTGAGACCATATAAATAGTGGTTATTTGTGCCAAGGAAATATAAACTAGTGCCTGGTGTGACAAACTCTTGTCCATAGTGTATCATTCTGATGTATGGATGGTCGCTATTAGGGGGGGTAACCTACACACCCACGCGCGCACGTATGCCCCTACTACCTGGACACACCAGTCCAGCCTGTCACCTCTCCGCCCTTCCCTCATAAGAACCAGTATAATCTTGTGCCTGGGACTAAATCAGATGTCCGGAGGCGGACGTTACCGTCGCCCAAGGTGCTGGTCACTATGCCTGGTAACATTCCTTGCTGCGTCTGTGCTAGCCCGAACCAAAACTGCACAAATTGTGTTTGTGCGAGAAATAACCGACCATGTGTGAATTGCAGGAAGCTAGACCAGTGTCGGAACCCACGTCGCAGGGAGCCGACACAGGCGGCCACAGTGGATATCGCCGGGACCCAACTACCCGATGATATCCGAAATGATAGCAGTGAGTCTACTCAACCCGATAATGTAGTACTAATAAATGCTGCTCCCTCAGTAGCAGGTGTCCACGAGGAGAATGAGAGACAGCCGCCTCAGTGGAATGGCATGTCGATGGAAAATGCAGGCGTATGGGTCAAAGAAACCTACTCAGAAATTGTCAAGTGGTCGCCCGCTAACTTATTTGAACCACCCAAGTGTGCGGCCACCAAAGAAATGATTCGGGAGATGACTCACTTCATGACTGATTACACTCAGGACCGCTTCCTCGCCCCCCTAGCTCTTCAAATACTGGCAATAATACCACATCTATTTTGTCAGAGGACACACACAAAGGCTAAGCACAAAGAAAATGTGGCAGCAATGAAGAGAAGGTTGACAATGTGGCAGACTGGGGCCCTAGATGATCTCCTATGTGAAGCAAGAACACTGCAGGAGAGACTAAAATCTACGGGTGACGGAAAGCAAAACACCGATGACGTGGCAAGACAATTTGGAAACAAAATGCGTGTGGGAAAAGTGTCTCTCGCGGTAAGATCTCTCACACATGAATCCTCCGGTGGAGTGATGCCAATAAACAGAGCGACATTAAAACTATTGAAAGAGAAACATCCCCCTGCAAGCGAAGATGAAGGCATCAGGCTCCAGGGTGCTTATATCCCACCAAACGCTGTCCTGTTCGAGAAAATAACAGGAGAGATGGTGTGGAAAAAGGCACTGAAGACTCGAGGCGGAGCCGGCCCTTCAGGTCTGGATGCAAACGGTTGGAGAGTCATCCTCAGCACAAACAAGTTTGGCCCTGTAGCAAGCGATCTCTGCACTGCCATTGCCACCCTTGCAAGAAAGCTTGCATCCTCTTGCTGCCATCACCTCCAGGCTCTGACGGCCTGCCGCCTTATTCCTCTGGAAAAGAAACCAGGATGTAGACCTATAGGGGTGGGGGAAGTGCTGAGGCGGATCATCGGAAAGTGTATAATGGAGGTGGTAAAGGATGATGTCAGGGCAGCAGCAGGGAACCTACAAGTGTGTGCTGGCCACCAGGCTGGTGGGGAGGCGGCCATTCACGCCATGAGATTGATATTTGAGCAGCGTGATTGTGAGGCCGTTCTCCTGGTGGATGCTTCAAACGCATTCAACATACTTAACCGCAAGGCTGCACTGCACAACATCAAGATCAAGTGTCCTAGCTTTGCGATGTATGTTGAAAATTCGTATAGGAATCCTTCAGACCTCTACATAGTAAACAACAAGGCTCTACGAGGTGATACCATCCTACAGTCGACCGAGGGAACAACACAGGGGGACCCCGTTGCAATGGCAATGTATGCAATAGGCCTATCAGTGCTCCAACAAGAAATAAAGTATGAAACAACTGGGGTCAAACAAGTGGCATATGCTGATGACCTCACAGGAGCAGGAAAAGTGGAGGACATCAAAAAGTGGTGGGACCTGGTAACATCGCGAGGTCCACAAATAGGGTACCACCCAAACGCCAGCAAATCCTTCCTCATCGTGAAGCCAGATCATTATGATCGGGCTGTGGAGGTTTTCGGCGAAAGTGAGGTCAAAATAACTAAGGACGGCCAAAGACATCTAGGCGCAGTAATTGGCACTACGGACTTCAAGACCCAGTACGTAGGGGGAAAGGTGAACGAGTGGGTTAGCGAAATCCATGCTCTATCGGAGATTGCTAACACAGAGCCACATGCGGCCTTTGCAGCATTCACACATGGAGTCAAGCATCGTTGGAACTACCTGATGCGTACCATCCCTGAGATCCGACCCCTCCTCCACCCTTTGGAAGAAGCAATCAGTGTCAAGTTCATTCCCAAACTAGTGAAACACCACGACTTAACCCCAGTAGAAAGAACACTTCTTGCACTTCCACCAAGACTGGGAGGGATGGGACTAACTAATCCAGAGGAGATTGCTGACTCTGAACATCAAAATTCACTTAAGCTCACGGCAGCCCTCACTGACCACATAATAGCCCAGAATGCAACAGGGGAAGTGGACACCAGCGAAGTTAATAAGATCCGTAGATCCATTACAACAGATCGGCAGCACTGCCAAAATGACATGTTGCAGCAACTATTGCTGCAGGTTCCAGAAAATTGACAAAAAAAGTAGCTATAGCGCAGGAGGTGGGCGCCTCGAACTGGTTAACTACGTTACCGATAAGGGCAAATGGTTTCAGCCTTAACAAACAAGAATTTACAGATGCCATTGCTCTAAGGTACGGTTGGCCAGTAGATGGTTTGCCCTCCCAATGCGTGTGTGGCTATTCCTATGATGGCGATCACGCCATGGTTTGCAAGAAGGGGGGCTTCATATGCATGAGGCATGACGAGGTAAGGGATCTCACAGCAAATATGTTGAAGGAAACCTGCCGGGACGTCATGGTAGAACCGACCCTCCTTCCACTGGATGGCGAGATCCTCCAACACAGGACTTCAAACACATCTAACGAAGCCCGTGTGGACGTCAGTGCTCGAGGATTCTGGACGCGGGGACAGCGAGCCTTCTTCGACATCAGGATTTTTGATCCCATGGCCGTTTGTCACCGTAACCTAGCTCTCGATGCTGCACATAGGAGGAACGAGAACGACAAGAGAAGGGCATATGGGGAGAGAATTCAAAATGTCGATCAAGGCAGCTTCACTCCGCTAGTGTTCACAACCTCTGGTGGGATGGGCCCAAGCGCAAGATGTTTCTACGCCAGACTCGCGGAGCTGATCTCCGAACAGAAGCAGCAGCCCAGAAGTTATGTCACAGCCTGGATGAGATGTCGACTGTCCTTCTCTCTCCTTCGGTCGGCTTTGCTCTGCCTCAGGGGAACGAGAGCTTCTGCCCCTACTCCGTCAACTGCTGCAGATATCGACTATGAGGCTACAGTCACCGAATGCCGCATCGATCTGCGGCTCAACTAATTTAACACAGATAGGATAGTTGCTTATGTATTAGGATATTTAATATTAAGGTAAATAAATGGTGGCGAAGGTGTGGCTATTGGGGGAGGCTGGAGGCCACGATTAAAAAAAAAAAAAAAAAAAAAAAAGTAGTAGTAGTAGTAGTAGTAGTAGTAGTAGTAGTATCTTTGCTATCATTACCAACAATTCAATTTCAAGAGTTCATTCCATAATTATAGTAAAGGGGTTCCCATAATGTCACGAGGAACCTCTATGCAATGTTACCAGCAGCATCGGGCAGGAATATCAAGTATATATAAATTAAATATTACAAAGGGACTCACTAAAGGCCAAGGAAAGGAGGACATTATTTTCCCTATGTGATTTTATCAAGATTTATATATGAAATATCTGGCCAGCCTGTAGGTGATAAGCACCAAATTATCAGTTTACCTGGTTGTGGCACGACCAAAATTCTGGCTGTTCTCTGTTACATCCGGCTGTCTTAGTCTGGTAGTAGTGAGGTGGTTCTGTTATCTGGCTCCCCATGGACGCTGCAACAAACGCCAACACTCGGTACAAATTCCTCATGACAACTCTGTGCTCTCCACTAGCCAACACTGTACACTTGTTCAAATTACTCAGTACTTGGTGTATGGCGTCTGGAAAGAATACCCGAATTACTTTATAATTTTCTTGTTGTTGGTGGTACAGTAAGGTAACTAGTTGTACGGCGATTAATGTACACTATTAAACGTACAATAGAGCGAACTGTGGCTCGGGTGAATGAGTAACTGCTATATACAACGATCAACAGGATACTACTGCCCATGCACTGGTTCTCGCTTTGTTTTGCGACATTTCTACCCCCGTGAAATATCTAGCCCCCTTTCCCAACAATATCAATAAAATGGAACAAAATGCAAGTGACAGCTAGCAATTTCCTTCTTATTTTAAGCTACATATATTTGTTAGCACCGGAGTAGATTTTGGGGGAGGTAAAATTTCCACATAATATCGCCGTCTGGGAGCTGACTGCAACTGCTCATATACTGTAGGTCGCACAACACCAACTTAGGAATTATTTGTCTGAACTATAGCCTAAGCAGAGTATAGAGACCCAAATTAAATATATACATCCGGAAAGTAAAATTATGTATTAGAGTTATCGATATCAGCTGTAGTGATGATGTCGTCGCGTTTGAACAATTATTTACCAAACTGTGAGTGGAACTTTTCCTCTCCCTGGAGAACCTTACTCATGGTTATTTTTGCCACATAAAACTTCGTACTAACTAAATAACCTCATGGAACTTTTACATAGTTTTTTTATACAGTATATCCATCATTCTATCCAGGTAATTATAGGCGACTTTAAATATTTCAATGTGTGAGTAAATTTGAGTCGGTTGAAGGCCACCCCACAAAGCTGATAGTTACAGATAACAAATTACAGATATAAGATACATAAAAATGTGTTTATTACTGTCTGTGTGGCTGTAGTGAAGATCCTCCATACTGTGTCCCATATAACAATTAATGCACAGTTTGTTGTAATCTGGTGAGTGAATACGACTGACATACGCGGTTCATAGTGTAAACAAATGTACTTGTATAGCGACGTATGGCAATGAGATAGAGAACGGTAAGTGAGAAGGTTTGTTTTCTTCTCGTCAACGGTGTTTATTAACTTTAACATAACTTTATATTATTAAAAGATAACAGTGATAACATTACAACGGAGAAGAAAAGTTTGAATCATATTAAGATAATTATGAAAATATATAAACTGCGATAACAAAAAGCCTTTCCTCCCGTCATTGTCCTCCCTCCTCACCTCCACATACACCCTCCACATACCACCCCTCCCCCCTCACCCTCCACATACCACCTCCCCCTCACCCTCCACATACCACCTCCCCCATCACCTCCACATACCACCCTCCCCTCACCCCACCACCACCCCCCCCTCACCCTCCACATACCACACCCCCATATCCACCCCTCCCCTCACCCTCCACATACCACCTCCCCTCACCCTCCACATACTACCCCCACCCACCCTCCACATACCACCCCTCCCCCCCCCTCCACATACCACCCTTCCCCCACCTCCCTACCCTCACCCTCCATACCACCCCTCCCCCCTTCACCCTCCACATACCATCCCTCCCTCCACACACCACCCCTCCCCCCCCCTCCACATACTACCCCCACCCACCCTCCACATCACCCTCCCCCTCACCTCCACATACTACCCCACCCACCCCACATATTCCCCTCCCCTCTGCACAGTAAGTAAACAAACATCAATGTCTTACAGTATATTAAAAATTAACTAGTACAGTATTCCACAAGTACTTTCCTCTACCACACTACTACCAGGACCCAGAAGGGCAGTAGTTACCAAAGAGTCTAGTAGTAGTGGGTATACCAATGTTTTTGTTAACGGGGTTCACTGATAAGGGGTTAAGTTTGGTTAGATTAAGTATTGTGTCATTATATCCTTCTCTTTGCAACACAACGCTTGAACTGTGTGTGTGTGTGTGTGTGTGAGGGAGGGACACACACACACATACTGTACACACACACATTCTGGATTCGGGTGTAGGGGTGAGGAGAGAGAGGCCCGATACTTGTCCGTTTTTTTTTCTTTTCTGGAGGTTAGGTTAGGTTAGGTTAGGTTAGGTTAGGTTAGGTTAGGTTAGGTATAGTTGACGTGACAGTGTTCGTGTTATGCTCTTCCACCAAGCTCATTTACCCCCATGTATTACTCTGGGTTTTCCCTGAGCGAGACATCAATCTTCACTCGTCTGTTTTCAAGTTTTGGCGAAGAAGTTATTAAGTGTAGTGTTTGTTTTCACCCCCTTGAGGTGTTGATCAAGACAGAGAGGGAGGGAGAGAATGATAGACATACTGGTCTAATGTTATGTTTCAAACTAATTTTACTATAAACTTCAATACTGACTCAGCAGGTTGATTGGCTCCACTGGTTTACACGAATCCATGACAAAACCCCAACGGACAAAACCCCAACGGACAAAACCCCAACGGACAAAACCCCAACACTTTTCTACCGACAGACCGACCGACCGACATATAGAAGCACCTAACCTAACCTAACATAAAAGTGTTTTATTTTATATTTTATATATGAGACTGGGGTCTTGTCCGTAGACCGGTTTACATATCCCTTCGTGTCCTGAAGAACTCAGAAGTTGTTTTGATATTGAATTATTATGCTTTTTAATTACATCGGTTTTCCTAATTTAGTCTCTGAGCATTATAAAGCGCATTAGACTAAGAACAGCCTAATAAAGTCTTCCATGGCTTTACCTACAACGAATAAACATTCCTTTCATCATCATCTGTCCTTATCGGTCTCACATGAGAAACACGATAATGTTGGATGGCGGTGATAGAAGATAAGCTGTTATCGCTCTACCTACCCACTCTCTCCTTCTCTCTCTCTCAGTGAAGTAAAATGGCGCTCCATCGACCAACGGTGGCCACTCTTGCTCTTATTTTCACTATTTTATGTCCCCTAAGTGATAGTTTGAGTGATAGCTATGGCAACGATGCAGTGGTGTTCCTTGGTGGTGATGGTGAAGCCGGCGCTGTGGTAGTGAACGCTGGAGCCAGAAGCACTCACCGTTCTCATAGCAACTGTGAGTAGAAAGTGTTGGGCTGCATGGTTCAGTAAGACCCTAACCTAACCTAACCTAACCACTCGAACTGTGACCGACTGACCCCGACCGACCATTCCTGAACTCGTCTCTCTCATTCCCCCAGCAGTATCTCGCTTCTCCTCCACCTTCTGCACGGTAGACCACGACAGCTGTGTACTGGACGACATCCCATGTGCCCTTAACACTACCTGTGAGGCGGCTTTCCCGAACATAATTCTGGCCATGGAGATTGGCAAGGACAGTCCAGTACCTACCAGACCCATCTGTACGAGTAAGTGTTAAGTGAAAGCCTTCTACAGCAGTGAGTGCCATTAAGTGTTTCTTATATATCCTCCTACAGGAGTATAAGTGTTCTTCTATATCCTTCTACAGGAGTATAAGTGTCCTTCTTACATCCTTCTAAGTGTCCTTACTATATCCTTCTACAGGAATATGAGTGCCCTTCCTATATCCTTCTACAGGAGTATGTGTCCTCCTATATCCTTCTACAGGAGTATAAGTGTTCTTCTATATCCTTCTACAGGAGTATAAGTGTCCTTCCTATATCCTTCTACAGGAGTATAAGTGTCTTACTATATCCTTCTACAGGAATATGAGTGCCCTTCCTATATCCTTCTACAGGAGTATGTGTCCTCCTATATCCTTCTACAGGAGTATAAGTGTTCTTCTATATCCTTCTACAAAAATCAGTAAGGTGTCCTTCAAGTCCTCTCCTACACAAACGTTTCTCTTAAGCAGGAAACGTTTACCTCCTGGTCAACAGTCTCCTCTCACCTCTCTAGTGACTCAAAGGTGTTTATGCACATACAGTATACACAACCCTATGTGTGTCTTCACCTACCCCAGAAGACACAGCGCTGGACAAAAGTGATATTGCTAAGTTATAAATATGGCCAAATACTCAGACATTGCTGATGAATAAAATACTGGGTGACAGCGGTAAACACAGAGGTAAATCTACCTTATTTACACGTAGAAGGTACAAGACATAATATAAATACACTTCTAACTTAATTGGGAGAGCAGCATGACCACCACGGACTCCCACCTAACATTCCCTAAGAAAGGATACATGTACTGTACTTTAGTCACAGGTGTTTCAGGGAAGGAGGGATAAGAACGGACATCTTACCCATAACCAAGTCAAGGGAGGAGGAGAGACAGGGACCTCTGTCTTCAAGTAAGGCTGAGACAAGACAAGAAAGAGCACCTTATGTTGACACAGCCAGCTCATCAAGCTCCACCTATCGGCGCATGCGCAGATGAACGTCATTTAGTTCACAAGCTCACATTAACTACAACACAAGGTTTGACTCAAGGTTGTGAGAAGAGAAGAGCAGGACTAGTAATGGCAACACAATGATACTTAAATGTAAGATAAAATAAATGGTATAACATGAGTACACAGGCATACAACAATGGCTGTATGGCAAGTACAGCACGAGGCCCTACTGAGTCACGCCACACCCTTCCGGTTACGCACCTGGATGGGTCACGCCACACCTACTGTACACACCTGGATGGGTCACGCCACACCCTTCCGGTTACGCACATGAAGTATATGCTGAATTAATGACCGGAAAATACTATTGGGAAGTTTGACATATTACAGGAAAAACTCCTTACAGCATGTACAGGGAGAAGACCCGTTCAGGTGACAGTACTTGCAATACATAATACAGTATTGTGTAATTCTGTACTATGTAAATCATTTTATATTAGTATTAGTAATGTGGATTATGTAATATGTAGTTTGCTGTAAAATTTTATTGTTTGTTTAGGATGTGAGATAAATCGTGTGTGTGTGTGTGTGTGTGTGTGTGTGTGTGTGTGTGTGTGTGTGTGTGTGTTTTGTTTTTATGTAATGGCGTAGTTTTGATACATTAATGGCACAAGATGTTTGTTTAATGGTGCATGCTGGGTGTATACAGTATGTTTTAGTTGGAATGACTTCTTAACACACACACACACACTTCCCCCACAATCACTTCTCCCACACACACATTTCCCCTTCCTCCCCCCCCCACACATTCCCCACTCCCCATACATCCTCCCCCACACACACACAGACACACTCCCACACACACACACACACACACACACACACTTCCCCACACATACCCCCCCCCCACACATACCCCTAAAATATTATCCCCAGAGGCTAGACCAACACCTGAATATGATACCTGAAGACGCTAATTAACCTTATTATTACAGGTAACGAGGACTCACTATGTTTATACTTACAGTTCCTTTTGTTGACCAGGACAAGGCAGCTGCTCTTGTGGGAGTGATCGATGTGTGTCCTTCAGTCGACAATTCGGTCATGATACCACATTCTACTACTGCGGCCCTTGTGGTAGGTGATGAGATAGATAGATAGATAGATAGATAGATAGATAGATAGATTGATAGATAGATAGATAGATAGATAGATAGAAAGAAATAATTAAACCTTCAATATGCTGACGGTGTTTTCCTCTCGTCCTGCTGCTTAGGTTACGTCGGTTCACAATGTAGGAACAACACCTGTACCCACGAGCTGGCTACTTGTTCCGGGTCATACTGCCAGTGCCATGGTACCTTCTACGAGTTTAGCTACTGGTAAGGTGTGTGTGTGTGTGCGTGTGTGCGTGTGTGTGTGTGTGTGCGTGTGTGTGTGTGTGTGCGTGTGTGTGTGTGTGTGTGTGTGTCGATCCCCGGGCAGGGTGAAACTATGGGCAAGTTTCTTTACGCCATTTGCCTCTGTCTACCCAGCAGTAATTGGGAACCTGGATGTTAATCGATTTGCGGATCGTATTCCGGGGTAATGGTCAGCCAGTGCAGTTGGCGAAGTTGTCCGGTCTTCTCGGACTATTCCTTGAAACTGAGTCATGCAACTCGTTAACTCAGAGCCTGGTTGTTGTGTTGGCGACAGCTTCTACACCTGAAACAAATTCACGCTTAGGTGGCCCTTGAGCCGGCCATCTTCGTAACACGAGGAGTAACCATTATTATATATTTATATTTATTGGTGTGCGTGTATGTTTTTTTTAGTGCATGTAAGGGAGAAAGAGAAGACAGGTAAAGAGAAACAGACAGACAGACAGAACAAGAGAGAGAGAGAGAGAGAGAGAGAGAGAGAGAGAGACGTGTTTAATATATGTTAAAAAGTTCCTGATCACTTGCTGAGTCTGTCCCAACCTAACCCAACTTAACTTAATATAACCTCTCCCTCACAGCAAGATACCTTACATGGGTTACGAAACAGCTCTTCAGTTGGCCATTATTATATGTATCGTCATCGCTTGTTGTCTCCTCATAGCATCTATCTACAGCATGATCATCGGGTGAGTTATTATTGTTTATTTTGTCTAAACCTAAGAAAAAATACACTTAAGTGACTTAGTGTAAAGTTAGCTGGGTAGTGAGGGAGCTGGAAGCGTGGAGAACGAGGCTGTGCACCGTATGTAGTCCAGGGAAGAAGTGACGCCGAGAAGGGTGTGGCAGCTCCTTAAATCACCTCGGTTATGATGTCACGTTTTTATTCTAATGATGTGATTGGTTACTTTAGGTGACAGTCGGAGGAGTTTACTGGTGTCTTCCCTGTCGCCCTGGAGATAGATAGATAGATAGATAGATAGATAGATAGATAGATAGATAGATAGATAGATAGATAGATAGATAGATAGATAGATGGAGATACTTACAACATTAATATTGTCATGTATTAATGCCTCCCTCACCCCTAGGAGACGATTACGAATGATACCTAGGAGACTCCGGAGACGTCGAGACGAAGATGGAAACCAGGAGGTCAGTAACCAGAGGTCTCCTCTCTGTTCTCCTACGTTATCTCTCACCTCTTCTTTCTTTTTGGTCTCCTCCCTGTTCTCCTACGTCATCTCTCATTATCTCTCTCTTCCCCCTCTCTCTAAACCACATCAGCATCTCTCTCTCTCTCTCTCTCTGCCTTATCATTATCTCTCAATCTCTATCTCTCTCCATCACACAGTCTCCAGCTGACGATACGCCCCCTACGTACGACGACGTAGTGGAGAACCTTCCGTCGTACCAGGATGCCCTCCAGATGGCCGAGGTAAAGTCAGTCTAACCTAACCTAACCTAACTTGATGAGATTTGAGGTTGTACATGGCGTCGATAATGAGCCAAGACTCTACCTATTGTGTGTTGTTTATCTTCTAAGGTTAACCCTGACGAAGGCATCACCAATCCTGCCTTTGATAAACACGACCCTTTGTCTCCTCCGTATGGGAACGAGCACCTGGAAGAGGAAGAGGTAGGGAGAAGATTTGAAGAGGAGGAAAACGAAAAGGAAGAAGATCACGAAGAAGAAAGCAGAGAGGAAGAAGAGGGGAAGGATATTTCTCAAGCGGATGAAGAAGGAAATGGCGATCTTCAACATCATCCACAAAGAGACGAGATTTCCCTCTCAGACAGGGAAGCTCGACCAATAGACGAAGAGAGATCACACGGGGAGGCCTCTGATTTGCCGGAGGTTCACCAATCAGCTACTAGATCCAAAATGTGCCTTCAGCCAATTGAAGTTCCGCTGCACGAAGCTCTTAACTCACATGAATGTTAAAGAATAGTGCTTACGAGGGTTCTACTTAAATCAGTATACCTGTATATTGATGCTGCTTGTAGTAGTCTAGTCAAAAATGAGATATGACCTCCAATAGTGGTAGTGTGTGGTAAGAGTGTACATAGGGTGTCACAGAAAAATGTCCCTAACCTCCCTGCCTCTCCCTCCCTGCTCCCTGTATCTCTTCTCCCCCGCTCCCTGTCTTCCTCCCTGTCTGCTCCCTGAGACACTGAGAGTTGGAGGAAAGGGGGGGGGGGGCAGGGAGGCTGGGACATCCATATAAGTGGATTTTATATACCTATACATATAAGAAGATAATGCTACTGGTATATTTATTATAATTGCATTTATATATATATATCACGCTAGATATAATTGCCATTTAAGCCTTAAAAAGTAACTGAAGTTGGTTAGGTTAGATTAGGTTAGGTTAGGTTGGTTAGCTAGGTTAGGTTAGGCTAGGTTAGGTTAGGTTAGGTTAGTTTTTTATGAAACTATTCATTTATATAAATTTTTATAAGTAATTTATATGATCGTTATGGCCAGTCAGAAATTATCGCTATTCGGCAATACTATAATAAATATATACTATTATATCGTCCATTATAATATATATTCTATTATAAATGATACTTAAATAGTATATATATATATATATATATATATATATATATATATATATATATATATATATATATATATATATATATATATATATATATATATTACCTGTTAAACACATTTTAGTCTATATATAAATTATATGCTTCTGTTGTGGACAATTTATACAATGAAGTTCAATGCAACTTAGATTGATTTCCATACAAATTTCAGCGACGACTTATATACATTAATAAAGAAACATTTTCTTACCTTGAGTTTTAAAACCTTATTGATATTAAACCTTATTGATATGAAAACGTGTTAAACTTTTGTGAACCATTGTGCAAATCTCAACTCACAGGGAATAAAAGAGATCGTCCTTATTAATGGTCGAGTCTCAGTGTAATTTCGATTCCATATTGTCCGCCATCTTTGAGTTTTTGTGTTGTAAGAGTTGTTAGTAAAATATCTTCACTCTTCGTCTTAGTATGGCAGGCAGCTATCAGAGAGGTACTACCGCTTGGGAGATATTGTGTTGCCATATGTGACCAAGTCCAAGGTTTGCTGAGCATGAATTTGTTTTGTTCTCATTTACACCCAATTACAGGGTCTTACTAATTTCTCTTACTCTTACTTGTTTCTCTTACTTGTTCCTCTTTCTCTTACTTGTTTCTCTTACTCTTACTTGTTTCTCTTTCTCTTACTTGTCTCTCTTACTCTTAACAACACAGCATGTATATCATTTCTCACTCTTGATTTGTTTTATTTCCATTTTTTTTTTTTTTTAAGTTGCAATTTGATTTTTCTTTTGATTTTTTTTACCCCCATCATGAAGGAAAATCACTCAATCACCTTCAAATATCACGAAAGACAATCACCCAATCACCCAATCACATAAGGATAATCAAACCAATATATATATATATTTTTTTTTTGACAATTAACATTTTTATTGTGTCCTCAAGATATAAATGAATTCTCGTGAGGTTCAAAGGCGTCGCATGGAAGAAACCGTTACACAGGGAGGATTTAGAAGAACACGTCACCTGAAAGTTTATTTTTTGTTTTTTAGTTTTGTTTGTGTGTGTAAGCTAAACAACGAACGAAGCCATGCCGGGGTCGGTACCGTGAGTGTCCCGTGAGGTTGTTAGTCATCGTCGTTACCAAAACAAAATCACCAATAAGTCTTTTTCCATGTTTTTTTTTTTTTGGTGACGACGATTGTGGGATTTTTTTTAACATGGTTTTTTTTTTGGAGGGGGTTATTTTTTTGGATAAGTTTCAATTTTGTGGTGATTGTAAGTTGTGAGTGTTTAAGGTGTAGGAGGAGAAGGAAGAGGGAAGAGGGATTAAAAAATGAGGTAATGCCATGTGCTTGGAAGACGAGAGTTATTTTTTAGATTATATCATTTCGCACACGAGAACTAAACGATGACAAAGAAAAAAAATTACAGTCTAAATCACCCTGTTATTTATTTATTTTTCTACAGTCAATCACGCGGGACAAAATACCAACCTGGTACAAACCCCACATAATTTACGGCAGAAAACTATTTTTTTTTCTGAGAATTTTGGTTATTTTGTGATTATTATTATTTTTTTGCCTTAGCCGAATCAGGATTGTAACTAAAGATTGTCAACATAAATTAAATCAGGATTAGGACACTCAGGTACCGATACCCACAATGACAAATAAGTGAAGCCGGGATTGGATTCAAAAGGGTCGGGTTGGCTGGTAGTCTCACGGAGCCTTGAGAGGTGGGGGAGGTGGTAATATTGACAAGAACTTCAAACTTTCAAACTACCTTATATAAATATTTAACCCAACATTCAATACATACATTTTAAAAAAGAAGCCAAGGACAGAAATTTTTTATATATTTTTTTCATCTCAAGATTTAATTTATTTTGGAGATGGTGGAGGGAGGTAAGATAAGGAGTAGGGAGGGGAATAATGAAAATTTTGTTCTTTGTTTGTTTGTTTTTGAAGGCCCTCGCGTTTCGAACACCCAACCCGGCCAAGAAGGAATTATTTTTATTTATTTATTTTTTTTATTTTTAAAGATGAAGATTTGCATCGAGCTCCACCTGGGATATAGCCAATGAATTAAGAAGTGTTATGGCAAGAGGTCAACAGCTCATGAGAAGTTAATCCGGAGTGTTGGTGTTATAATCGTTCTCAAGAAATACAGTACATACACACAGCAAATATTTCCCTAACAAAAAAAAAATACATCTCAATTATCTCCCACTTTCTATAGTTCTCATATCTCCAAAAGTTCTTAACAACATCTCTTAGGCTCTACAGGTGTTTTCATATCTCCAAAAGTTCTTAACAATATCTCTTAGTCTCTACAGGTGTTTTCATATCTCCAAAAGTTATTAACAATATCTCTTAATCTCTACAGGTGTTTTCATATCTCCAAAAGTTATTAACAATATCTCTTAGTCTCTACAGGTGTTTTCATATCTCCAAAAGTTATTAACAATATCTCTTAGTCTCTACAGGTGTTTTCATATCTCCAAAAGTTATTAACAATATCTCTTAGTCTCTACAGGTGTTCTCATGTCTCCAAAAGTTATTAACAATATCTCTTAAGCTCTACAGGTGTTCTCATATCTCAGCTCCTCCAAAAAAAAAAGTTCTCAATACTATCTCTCATATCTCTCTCACCTTCTGTATCTATCTCATTTCCTCTCTACACCTCTGAAAACATCTCAGCTACATAGTGAATCACCTTACATTCGTCGCCTAAAGGAACACTTCTCTCTCTCTCTCTCTCTCTCTCTCTCTCTATAAATTTAAATCATCAATTATTATTATTATTATTATCATTTTTTAGTTACATCGCACCGGTGAAAAAATATCTACTCACTCGTTTAGTACACTGTGACCTACTTCCTTGGATGCTTTGGCTCTAGTAACGTTAATTATGAAAAGCCGAGATATAAATACCCAATAATTACCTTTCTTCAGCAATGACAGCTCCTTTAAAAACAAAACAAAAACTACCCTAGTGTCTTAATATTCACGTGACAATTATTCCATATACCTCAAACCATTTGTTTTTTTAATTATGAGGTTTGGTTATAAGCCATTAAGAAACTGCTAAGTATACACAGATGGTTTATATAATGTGTCTAATGGTGGCATAATATGTAGTACTGTTTATATACTACAGTACATAGTGTTAACACAGCGAGGGGTTACATTCTTAGGTTTACATGGGCGTGGGGTAGGTAGGGGTGGGTGGTCTTGACAATGGAATCTGATCCTCTGTGACCCTGATTCTCTCTGACCCGGATCCTGTCTGACATCGATCCTCTCTGACCTTGATCATCTCTGACTCTGATCTTCTCTGACCCTGATCCTCTCTGACATCGATCCTCTCTGACTTTGATCTTCTCTGACTCTGATCTTCTCTGACCCTGATCCCCTGTGACCCAGATCCTCTCTGACTCTGATCTTCTCTGACCCTGATCCTCTCTGACATTTACCCTCTATGATTCTGATCTTCTCTGAACCTGATCTTCTCTGACCCTGATCCTCTCTGACTCTGACTCTGATCTCTCTTTCTATAAGTGTGAAAGTCAACCCACTCTGCTCTGCCTCACAACCTTTCCACATAACAACAACAACTACACTAGAGTGAGAGTGTAGAGGAATGTGACCTGTTATGGACTTAACTTAGCTTGACCTTTGATCTTAATTACATATTGAAAACTAAAAAAAAAATCATGGCTGGCTTCTGTGCACAAAAAAAGACTTGATTCTTACCTAAAGACCATCGGGTTTGATCTGTAAAAAACTCAAACTGAATTTAAGTCGACAAAAGATTCTGTGGCTGAGGAGGAGTAGCCAACACGACGCTGCATTACAAGAAAGGTAATTATTGCTCCGATAATCTCGTCTAAATGTATAATTATGTATAGATTATAATTCCCGACTAGCGTACCTCAGGCAGCGCTGGTCAGACAACAACATGACGTTCAGGTCACTGTCCTCCTGCAGCGGGTCAAAGGTCAGGTGCATATACTCTACATATGACCTCTCTTGATGGTAGGTCTTGCGGCAGTCTGGTTCAATCACCCCTATGGCTCAGACACGTTTTCTTTCTCACCCGACAATTAGTCAGCAATGTAAAGCTTATAAGTGACTAATTGGGGTTCCCGTCTCATTTATCACCAATTCACAATATAAAGTTCAAGATATCGAATAAACATAAATAACATTCGGTTAAATTTTACATAATTTTGTTTTTAGATTACAATTTTTTCCGCCATTGGAATGAATTTGTTATAAGACACCAGAGATCCGCCTCAGCTTGAACACAAAGATTTAAAAGGAGAGTTGTTTAATTTTGGGAAAAGAAGATGGAGTTTTTCTGCACCTGACCTAAATTGACCCAAATTGACAGGTCATCAGCTTCCCCTCACTAATGACCCCAGGGCGAAAGGTCTCTCCTCAGTCGTCTTGTGATTGGTGCATTTCTCTATATAAATTTTTTGGGGGTTGTTAGTGCGTAATTAAGAGTGAAGTTAGAAGAAGAACATTAACTCACTATTGTTTTATTAAGGAATTTAATTAACCACTGCTTTACTTTATCTCTTGTGGCGCTAAAATCAAATCAAATAAATATATAAAAAATAACTGAAATAAATACTTGAAATTAAAACATAATTCCAACATTTACAATTAAAAGATAAATAAACAGTTCCAAATTCTCTTCTGAAAATGCCAATAGTATTTTCCTCACATCTGGCTGATAAAAAAAAATAACAATCCTACAGTTGGTTTATTAAATTGTTAAAACACCTTGTTGGTTAATACACCAGAGATTAATTAACAAGAGAGTCGGATATAAGGAGGTTAAACCCGACAGATCAACGTTCCAACGCTCAAAAGTGGATTAATATGTGTTTAAACCTTTTTTCTCTTGGTTAAAATCTTTCTTCTCCTCCCGTGTTAATATCGTGATAGTATTAGCCTTACTCTCTGTGGCGTCTGTCTGTTTGAACCCATGTAACGTATTGGCTTAAGAAGAAACTTGATAAAAATGCTAATACTGATACTGAAAATTATATTAAAAACAATAATGATAGTAGATATAATATTAATAATTATAATAATAATAATAATAAATAATAAATAATAATAATAATAAATAATAAATAATAATAATAATAATAATAAATGAAAAGGGCTCTATATAATTCCCATAATTTTCTTAATTAGTAAAAATCTTTCAAATAAGAACAAACAAATATTTCAACATTATCATCATCATCATCGGAGAATAAAAAATATAAACATAAAACGTCAAACGAAAACAGTGAAAAAGTGTTGTGAAGAAACTGTTTAGCATCCAGGTGAGTTCCGTATGCAATTAGCAGGGTGGTGGTTGGTCCGCAGGTAGAGATAGGGACAGACCATTCGCCCTTGTATAATATCTTGACCCTTAAACTGATATAGTACATTACCTAAAATTGCCCATTATGAAATTAATTACAATGCAGGGAGTCTGTGAGAGTACAGTACAATGTCTTAGCTTTTTCTTAGCTATTATTATTATTACTATTATTATGATTATGATTATTATTATTTTCCCCCATTATAAAGAACATCTGAAGTATAGTACTGTAGCATGGAGGAAACTATTACCCTAGTAGTAATATTTCCTTTGGTTACTAACTCACCCTAAGCTGTCTCACAGGTTTATTATAACTGATAGCCAAACTTCAGACCAAAATATTGAGGGGGAAGGAGACCCAAGCAAAGGCATTAGGGTCCTCCTCAAACACTGGAGACCTTCACCCACTACCTAAAGCGTCATTTACTCTCTGTATTAGCAAAAAATCTCCTCATCTACTTTATCATCAGTTACCTACAAAGGGGAGGGGGTGAGGGAAGGGGTAGGGGTAGGAGGAGAGGGGGAGGCATTTTAAATGTTACGCGGTTTAGAGAGAAGTAAAGTAAACCTCACATGAATGAGATTAGATTAAAAAAAACTAAGAAAAAAATATCATTCACGGTTGAAAAAGTTCACAGGAATGACCGAACAACAACAAAAATGGAAGTGATTTTTTTTTACACTGCACACAAAAGCTCGTAGTTGAGGGACACCAACTAAGGAGCTGTAGACTGCACCTGTGTCGTTTACCTGCCGACCAAAAAGTGGCCAGAATGACATAGAAATAAACCTTCAAAGTAAGAGCAGAGGTGGACAGTAAAAATCTCTGATGGAAATTGGGCAAATAATGGACCAAAGTACACACATACTTTCGGTCGACGCCTCGAAGTGGGTATGAAAGGCTTCGACCTGAGGAGACCAACACGAGTGACGGCTGGAGGGGCGTCTGTCTGCCACCAGCTGGGGAGGGAGAGTCAGGGGGCCCTATAAGATGAACAACTCAAGCACACACACACACACACACACACACACACACACACACACACTGAGAGTCTCGTGCCGCTGTACTGCAAATATAAAATGTTCGTACCCACAATGTTGACTGAGAAGTGTAGTATAGTGTAGGACTTGCCTGCCCTCACCAGCCGAGGCAGACTCCCACCTCCTGACAACACAACATGACGCCCGCCACTGTGTACTCACTTAACACTTGATTTCTTATACATCTCTGAGGTAAAAATCCCTGTGAATGCTTCTTCAATAAGAGGAGTCATGTCCTGTTAAGAAAAATTTCCAACAAAATACCTTTTATATTCTTGTTTTTGTTTTGTTATGTGACGTATGAAGCAGCAGCAGATTTGACCTTTTTGATTATTTGCCTCAATTTCACATGGGACCATTTACCCGATCAACACTAAGAACGGAACAAATCATAGTTAGTCTTCTCAGCACAACTACGTACAACTCACATCGGATAGATAAAAAAAGCATATTATATTTCTATGGAAGAATAATGGCTTTCAATAGTATCTCTAAAAGGGTTCATCAGCACAGTAGTTTGGCGAATTGTGTCATCTATGATTATGACGAAAATATACGTTCATATATACATACATGTATATGTATATGGGACCATTTTCACATCACCAAAACACAAGGAACAGTTCACATCGAAGCGAGATAAAGATTGACAACAGCAAAACACACTTGGTTGTGAATTTTTAAGAAGAGAAAGTATTTGAACGTTTATCATAGTGCAGGAGATGACGGAGTACAGTAGTTAGTCTCTTGCTATGACGAGGAAAAGGATTGAACTCCATTACTCTTCCTTTACAATACGTCTATGCATCTCTCCAGCGACCGGGCTGTTCAACCAGTAGGAAACTTGACAACAAGTACAAGTTGTAAGATGAGACAAAACAAGACCTTACATTCATTTACAAGAACAGTGACTTACTAAGATTAATTATCCATATGGAATAACATCATCTTCATTTATTTTTTTTGTTTTTTTGTTTGTTTTTTTGTTTGTTTCTTTAAGTATCCTGAAATAGGCTTTTCTAAATCAGTTTATATGGACTTCTGTTTACATCTACGACATATTGCACACTGCTGGGGGGGGGCGCTGTTATGTACACACACACACACACACACACACACGTCTCTCCATTAAAGAGTGTCTCTCAGTATCTCACAGCTCGACTAATATTATCGTCACCTGTCTTGGGGTTCAGTATATATAGTATTACCAAGTCTGTACTATAGCTCTCAACAAAATATTTCTCATACCATTATCTCTCAGGAATTATAGGTCTTAGGTGGGGGGGTAGGGGGGTAGATGATCGCCCTCCTGAGAAACATTCACAGAAAATTAATGCTCATGTGTGTTTGTGTGTGTGTTTGGTTCTCATACGTCACTGAGGAAAGTCAAATGGAGTTTCAAAAATCTCTCTTAATTATCTCCCAACATCCCTGAGAGACTATAAACACATTGTGGTCTCTGTCTCTTACATAGCAAACATATAACAAATATATATTAGGTCATATATCTATCGTCAATTACACACGATATAAAAACTAACCCCAAAAATTATCTATTAAAAATCCTCATTCCTAGGTTAAATAAGACTTGATTTTAGTTACTGATCCAAGTATAGGAGTAAACTTAATCCCTGTTAATATAGAGAAGACTTAAAGTGTACAACTGAGGATATTCACGATGACAATTATCTAAATACCCTTGAATATTCATATTATTCATTCATAATTTTTACTGAAACCAAATATTATTAATTTGTCTTTAATTTTATTCATTTTTTATTATTATTATCGAATATTTTGTCGTGTATATTTTTTGGTATTTAACTGAGATAAGAAAATGTAACGTAATAATAAGATTTTTTTGCTTAGGAGATGAATGATTTGATAAAGAGAGTATTCAGGTGAAAGTTTTCCTCTGTTCTAACTCTCTCTCTCTCTCTCTCTAACTTTCCCTGACTTTCTCTGATTTTTCCTGGCGTTTTCTGACGTTTCCTGACTTTCCCGACTGATAAAGAGAGTATTCAGGTGAAAACTCTCCTCAGTCCTAACTCTCTCTGACTTTCCCTGACTTTCTCTGATTTCCTGACTTTTTTTTTACTTTCTGACTTTCCCTGACTACCAAACACCATTTCTGTGACGGCTGGAGGACCTGGCGATCACGTTGTATGTATGTATGAATGTATGTATGTGTGTATGTATGTATGTATGTATGTAGATGTACGTGTGCGTGTGTGTGTGTGTGTCTGTCAGGAGGCCGAACCTTCCCCCAATAAGCAGTAACAACAACATTTTACTGTAGAAGAGATTACATCACATCACAGTCGAGGTCTTATACCTCTAATACTGTATGATATATATATATATTTATTTATATATATATATGTATATTTGTATGTATGCATATCCTGGATAAATCATAGCATTAAATAACTAATAACAACGAACAATGAACCAAATTAGTGCCTCGTTTAGAGAGGTGTAACATAAAGTCAACAATTATTTCCTAAGTGATGTGTCTGTCACCATCAGTAGAGCCATCACTCGAGAGGCTACCGGCTGCTAGCGTATAAACTCCTAACTAACCACTAGTCACAACAAAAGTCTCTCGTAGAAAATTGAGGAATCATCACTGCATCACTAGTTAACTAGAAAGCCAAATTAAATTGGTAACTTTTTTCTTTTTAAAAATACTCTACTGTATGTCATCCTTTCCAATGTTTAAAATTTTCTGAGAACTTCATTGAAGTCAAAGTTTAAGGTAATATATTATATATAGGGTACTAGTAATAATATATACGATGCGGGGCATATAAATAATAAAAAAAATAATCACAAGAAAAAAGGTACAACACGATACACCGCAGCTGAGGACGCCAACTGTGACGCTAACACAAGTTGTACAAAGTAACTTACGGGTTATATTAAGCTGCTTGATGTCATTTTTCAGTGTATAAGAACATCACTGCCTTAGTCAATATTATCAATTAGAAACACAATGAGTGACACTTAACAGCCAATAATCACCAAATTGGTATATACAGTGATACAAAAACCCTCACCCTAGCCGTCCCTGGTCCTTATGTCCACCTGGCTCTCAACACCACAGTCCATAGATACACTGCCAAAAGGGTTTCTTCATCTTCTTCCCATTAAAACACTCCAGCTGAAGGTTGAAGTCACAGTAACACTTCTCACGAGGGTTGGAGAGGGCTGGCTTGTCCACCATTCACTTTGTCCAAAACAACTTACACTGTCTCTCTCTTTCTTTCTTTCTTTCTTTCTCTTTTTCTTTCTCTCTTTGTCTTTTTCTTTCTCGTTCTGTTTCTGTTTCTCCTTCTTTTTCTCTTTGTCTTTCCTTTCCTTTCCTCCACACACCAACACTGAACATTACAGAGTTCAAAGAAGAAGATTTGTTTCTCGTCTTCTGAACATAGTGAACGCAGAACTCTCCCACAATGACTGCAGGTTAAGTGTATATACTGTAGTGTCGGCTCTCTCACCTGACCAACACCCTCTATTTCTGTCGTAATCACTGGAGATATCTCTACGGACTCTATGCTTTGAGAACGATAAAAGAAAGAAAAAAACCTTCTCCCTCTTTCTCTCTTTCTTTCTTTCTTTCTTTCTACTCCTTCGCTGTTCAATACGTGACAGACAGACAGACAGACAGACAGACAGACACAACAAATTTACCAACGCTTACCCTCCCTATACTTGATCACTGCCCCTCACTCTCTCTCTCTCTCTCTCTCTCTCTCTTTCTCTTTCTCACTCTCTCTCTCTCTCTCTCTCTCTCTCTCTCTCTCTCTCTCTCTCTCTCTCTCTCTGCACTCGCTAAGAAAATCACAACATTATTTACATCTAAGAAAAGAGGAAAGGTCCCCCCCCTATTGAAAGATATTAGTAATCAAATTTCACAAGAAAATTCGTATCGGGTTCCACAGTTGTTCACGGCAGTTCCTCGTCATCATCTTCTCAACAGTTCAGAAACAAATGAAATAAGCTTTCATAACACTTTTTTTTTTTTTACACTTTCGACCATTCTGGCTTTCTCTTTCTCTTTCTCTATATCTTTCTCTTTCTCTTTCTCTATATCTTTCTCTTTCTCAATACTTTCTCTTTCTCTTTCTCTATAACTTTCTCTTTCTGCATATCTTTCTCTTTCTCTTTCTCTATATCTTTCTCTTTCTCTTCGTCTTTCTCTCTTACTCTTTCTTTCTTTCTCTCTTCGTTTCCTTCTCCTTGATCACAATATAGACCAATGATTATATAGTTTCAAAAAAATAATAATAAGATAAATTCATAATGAGAGACAGATGAAAATAAAGAACTTCACTTGATTTCCATTTTGTTATTGTTTATGCTTTGTTTTCTTTTTCATGGCTGCGTTTTCTTCACTATTCAGACTTGCCCCAACTATCACGACCTAAGACGCTGGGTGTTGAAGGTGTGTGCCAACAGGAGTAGTGTAGCTAGAGCCAGGGAAGGTACACTAAGAGCTCCTGCACCACCACACAGCGTAATCTCATGTTCCTGAAGGTTAACAAATCAAAATTAAAATTAAGTCAGAGAAAAAAAAATCGTATAATAACAATATCTCGTGTAGCCAAATTTAATGTGATTTATTTTGCGAGATGGAAAAAAAATTTTTAACTTAGTTTTAACAAGAATATATTGTTTTTAACTTACTTTGAAGAGTATTTTTTTATTTATTTTTTAACACAATCTCTTTTTCTAATTCAATCTTTCCATCTGGATTTCGATACGAGTTATGAACAAGAAAAAGGGGAGGGGAAGTCAAGGCCAGTGAAGGGGGGGTGTTCGTAGGGAAAAATATTTCTACAGCGTAAATTCATCTACATTTATCTACAAAAACTAAATCGATTATAATTTACTAGTTTACTTAATGAATGTCCTTCATTACATAAAGTAAAGAGATCTAATTTTAATGAGGAAATAATATTAAAAGTAATAATAGTAATAGTTTAATAAGGTAAAAATAGTATCCCTTACCTCAGGGTGATAATAGTATTCCTTACCTCAGGGTGATAATAGTATCCCTTACCTCAGGGTGATAATAGTATTCCTTACCTCAGGGTGATAATAGTATCCCTTACCTCAGGGTGATAATAGTATTCCTTACCTCAGGGTGATAATAGTATCCCTTACCTCAGGGTGATAATTGATACATTTCTCGGGCCGTTTCCGGAAGTGTTGAAGAAGGAGTCGGTTACAGTGCATCGTCTCGTTGTAATCCACCTCTACCGGTTCAATATCCACCTTCCTCGACTCACAAGGACATAAGTTGTTGACAGCCACGAGGATCAGGTTGGTTGAGATCACCTTCTGTACGCTGAAGGGCCTGGTGACGGAGGGGAAGAAGGAGGAGGAGGTTTTGAGGGTGATATGGCCAGCTTAAGCTTTATAGGGTTAGTGTGTTCATCCTCTTTGTGTCTGGTCGTATAAAATGGGATTTTTTAAGGGATATATTAAAATGTGTGGTTATTTTTCACTTAAACCTACCTTAACCTAATCTAACCTCACTTAAACCTACCGTACCCTAATTTAACCCCATTTGAACTTACCTTAACCTAATCTAACCTCACTTAAACCTACTTTAACTTAATCTAACCTCACTTAAACCTACCGTACCCTAATTTAACCCCATTTGAACTTACCTTGACCTAATCTGACCTCACTTAAACCTACCTTACCCTAATCTAACCTCACTTAAGCCTACCTTACTCTAATCTAACCTCACTTAAACCTACCTTACCCTAATCTAACCTCACTTAAGCCTACCTTACTCTAATCTAACCTCACTTAAACCTACCTTACCCTAATCTAACCTCACTTAAACCAACCTTAAACTAACCTAACCTAATGTAACCTAGACCTCACCTGATACCCCTCCCATCACACCCTACTTCACCTGATTGCTCTATACAACACCTTAACATATATAATTAACTCACCTGCCGCAGCCGTTAGTATGACAATTGGACAGCTTCGCCTTAAGTGGTTTATATTCGCCATTTTGTAGTAGATTTTCATTCTGTAGTTTGTATAAGTAAACTTCTTTATCACAAGGTCGTGGGTGTGTTTTGTTAATCCTCGCCATCTGTTGGGGAAAAAAATCAATATCTGGCAATCAAACATTTCGCCGAATTCTAAACTATGGGAAAGAAATTATAGATCTGTTTGTTAGAGATAATTATACTCTGTAGATTATAGCGATATATATATAATGCCATAATACTAGAACTGATTAGTTAAGGTCAGTTAATAGGGTAGTTAAGGTAGCTAAGGATCAAAGATGGTGGAGAGTTATAGGGGCAGTGTATCAGTTCAGTTCTAATAGAGTTAAGGTTTAATAGGGTTACGGACTTGAGGGTTATGGGTAAAGGGGTGTTATGTGACTATATAAACCCGCATCAACGTGGAAACTACTCAAATCTTTAACATGTACAGTAAAGAAGAACTTATAAATTACTCTCATCTATTTATTAAACAAAAGCCACCCAATAAATGCTTAACTATTTTCTAAAACAAAAACTATCACAGTTACGTAAACCTACAAATAAACAATGTCTTTTGTTAATGAGGAGGTAAACTCAGGTGTGATGTGAGAAAGAGAAATAAGCATTACCTGAACTAATCTATTCTAAATAAAAGCCATTAAACATATCTATCTAAAACAAAAAAAAAGTACACATATACATCAAGATATCATTCTTAACTAACATAACTAACACTATCATTCTTATCTAACATAACTAACACTATCATTCTTAACTAACATAACTAACACTATCATTCTTAACTAACATAACTAACACTATCATTCTTAACTAACATAACTAACACTATCATTCTTAACTAACATAACTAACACTATCATTCTTAACTAACATAACTAACACTATCATTCTTAACTAACATAACTAACACTATCATTCTTAACTAACATAACTAACACTATCATTCTTAACTAACATAACTAACACTATCATTCTTAACTAACATAACTAACACTATCATTCTTAACTAACATAACTAACACTATCATTCTTAACTAACATAACTAACACTATCATTCTTAACTAACATAACTAACACTATCATTCTTAACTAACATAACTAACACTATCATTCTTAACTAACATAACTAACACTATCATTCTTAACTAACATAACTAACACTATCATTCTTAACTAACATAACTAACACTATCATTCTTAACTAACATAACTAACACTATCATTCTTAACTAACATAACTAACACTATCATTCTCATCTTTAGCTGTGAGTTTAATCTCCAGCAACACCCTTCTTATACCACAGATTCACAAAGGTTCTTAAGTTGAGTATTTCCATATAATTACTAAGGCTGAGAATGTATTCCTATAACTAGTTGACTTTAGATAGGACATAGATTATAGAAGCTGACTTGAAGTTAAATTATAATGGTAAAAAAAAACCCACATAGGCCTATATAACAAATACCATAGGTGTACCTCATTTTAATCAACCTATTGAAAAAAGTCTTAGCATCTAATTCTTCAAAAAATAAGACAAACAGTTGTATTAATCTCTAAAGCCTTATAGATGGTGTTTATGATCATGATGCTTATCTGGCTACACTGTCTTATCCTCCCATCGTAGTTCTAACCCATATCTGGCTACACTGTCTTAGAGAAGTTATATATTGTACTGAGTGTCCTTTCGTGATGTGGTAATAAACTTATTTAATCCCCCTATGAATATATATAATAGGTGTTTTCGAAGTTCCTTGGTGGATTTACAAAGTCTCTTGATGTTTGTGTCTACAGATTCCCTTGATGTTTGTGTTTAGAGAGTCCCCTGGTGTTTGTGTTTACAGAGTCCCCTGGTGTTTGTGTTTACAGAGTCTCCCGGTGTTTGTGTTTACAGAGTCCCCCGGTGTTTGTGTTTACAGAGTCTCCTGGTGTTTGTGTTTACAGAGTCCCCCGGTGTTGTGTTCCCTGGTGTTTGTGTTTACAGAGTCCCCTGGTGTTTGTGTTTACAGAGTCCCCTGGTGTTTGTGTTTACAGAGTCCCCTGGTGTTTGTGTTTACAGAGTCTCCCGGTGTTTGTGTTTACAGAGTCCCCTGGTGTTTGTGTTTACAGAGTCCCCTGGTGTTTGTGTTTACAGAGTCTCCCGGTGTTTGTGTTTACAGAGTCTCCCGGTGTTTGTGTTTACAGAGTCTCCTGGTGTTTGTGTTTACAGAGAACCGACAGAGGGTGTTTGGCAGGCCTCAACATAAACATTTAGTCTACAGTTTATGTCACACAAGAAAACAAGATGAGTAAATTCTTACCTAATTAACCACATTATTATAATAAATTTCAAATATTTTTTAGAATTCTTAAAGTATTTTTCGTTAAGATTTTTTTTAGACAATAAATGTTTGACAAAATCTATATCTAATACTATATTTTTAAAGAAACTGCAAATAGAATAAAAAAATCTATTTAAATTTGATCCAACATGCATGAAACACGATGCGGGAGAAAGAAATATTACTAAGAAACTATCTACGCAGACTACCGCACAAGCTAGAGGGCAAACCACAGGTAATAGTAAAAGTAGTACAGGTAATAGTAATAGCAGTATTACCCACAGGTAACCAAAAAGCCGAACTTTCGTGCCAGCCAGTCAACCAGCCAGAGTAAAACAGTGCCCCACTACCACTCATGAAGATGCAGAAAACCCCAGAAAAAGGCCAACAAAAAAAGGCCAAAAAAGGTAAATACAGAGAAAAATTCAAGGCTGCATGTGGACCACCCATTGGGTTTTGTTGTGATAAGGACTTAGTTTTATCCTAACATGAGTGAAGGAATGGTCAAACATTCTCATAATTGCTGCAGGAATAGTTAAACGTTCTCATAATTGCTGCAAGAATAGTTAAACGTTCTCATAACTTCCGCAGGAATGGTTAGACGTTCTCATAATTGCTGCAGGAATAGTTAAACGTTCTCATAATTGCTGCAAGAATAGTTAAACGTTCTCATAATTGCTGCAGGAATAGTTAAACGTTCTTATAATTGCTGCAGGAATAGTTAAACGTTCTCATAATTGCTGCAGGAATAGTTAAACGTTCTTATAATTGCTGCAGGAATAGTTAACCGTTCTCATAATAACTGCAAGAATAGTTAAACGTTCTTATAATTGCCGCAGGAAGGTTAAACGTTTTTATAACTGCCGCAGGAAGGTTAAACGTTTTCATAACTGCCACAGGAAGGTTAAACGTTATCATAACTGCCGCAGGAATAGTTAAACGTTCTCATAATTGCTGCAGGAATAGTTAAACGTTTTCATAATTGCCGCAGGAATAGTTAAACGTTCTCATAATTGCTGCAGAAAAGTTAAACGTTCTCATAATTGCCGCAGGAATAGCTAAACGTTCTCATAATTGTTGCAGGAATAGTTAAACGTTCTTATAATTGCTGCAGAAAAGTTAAACGTTCTCATAATTGCTGCAGGAATAGTTAAACGTTCTCATAATTGCTGCAGGAATAGTTAAACGTTTTCATAATTGCTGCAGGAAGGTTAAACGTTTTCATAACTGCCGCAGGAAGGTTAAACGTTCTCATAACTGCCACAGGAAGGTTAAACGTTTTCATAACTGCCGCAGGAAGGTTAAACGTTTTCATAACTGCCGCAGGAAGGTTAAACGTTTTCATAACTGCCGCAGGAAGGTTAAACGTTCTCATAACTGCCACAGGAAGGTTAAACGTTTTCATAACTGCCGCAGGAAGGTTAAACGTTTTCATAACTGCCGCAGGAAGGTTAAACGTTTTCATAACTGCCGCAGGAAGGTTAAACGTTTTCATAACTGCAGCAGGAAGGTTAAACGTTTTCATAACTGCCGCAGGAAGGTTAAACGTTTTCATAACTGCAGCAGGAAGGTTAAACGTTTTCATAACTGCCGCAGGAAGGTTAAACGTTTTCATAACTGCCGCAGGAACCTCTAGCAGCAAAACATCCAAAGTAAACAAACAGATCCCCCGATGAGGACCACTTAAGCAAGTCGGCCAATGTTACAACTGACTGAATTATTTATGTATTTGTATCTGTAATTCTTTCACCATCTTTAGGGGGGGGGGTGAGGAGGGGGAAGAGTAAGAAGAGGAGAAGGAGGTGCAGGAGAAGAAGGAGATATCTCTGAACTGCAGTAGAAAACTTAAAAGAAAATGGGCTTTGACTACAGCCTTGACTGCTCTGTATCTGACAGTTTTAGAAAATATTAGTTTTAATTGCACAGTCAGTGTCCTGCTGAATGTACATGACGCATTCCTGAAAATCTGTACATTAGGTGGATGTACATAAAATGGATGTAAGTTTAAGTAGAAGTATGTTAAGCGGATGTAACGTTAAGAGGATGTAATGAATGAATGTTAACTGAATGTACAGATGCCCACATTTCCACCTGATACAGTTAGAGTTGCTAATCCTCTCTCCCCATGAAGTGTGAATCCAGAGAGTATCAAAGCATGATTCTGAAGCTCTCATGTGTGAGGTAGAGAGAGGGTCCGGGGGATGGGGGCGGGGGAGGGGAGTGTCACCCACTCACACACCAGCCCCCGTCACCCCCCAGACCCTCTCGCCCCCTCACTGTGAGTACTTCAGAATCATGTTTCGATACTCTCTGGGCTCACACATCATGGGGAGAGATAATTGGCATCTCTAACTGTACCAGGTGGAAATGTCAGCAACTGTACGTAAAACAAATGTACGTTAACTAGATATTTGTGAATCGAATGTCCAGTATATTCACCGAACACTGACTGTATGTTGCATCATCAGAACTTAGACATGTTGCATTGTCTAAAGAAATATAAATATATGTATATGTTGTATTGGGATTTGAAATGTTGCATCAATATTCAAACATGTTGCATAAGGAGTTAAACATTTGGCAATAAGGCTTACATTCTAGCATTATTACTTAAATATGTAACATCGATACTTAAATAAGATGTTACATATAAACTTATAAACAAATTAAACCAATAAGTAACACTAGATTACTTAAATACTACTTTTGTAAGTTGAAGAACGGGGCTAAAGCCTTCCTTGCCTGTAAGTGCCATATGCTATTGTAAGTTAAATAAAAAAAAAATAAATAAAACAATTATTACATCATCACATTCTTACTCTCATCATCGGCATTTGGTCACTGAGGATGGTAGAAGAATGGAGACCTGGATAAAATCGGTGATAAAAAGAGAATAAATAATAATGCGAAAGAAACACAAGAAGAAGCGAGTAACAGACCAGCAACAAGAGAGAGAGAAAAATAAAATAAAATAAAGCTGAAGAAGAAGGAATAATGAGACGTACTTCAATAGGTATTTCTGTAGTAGTGGTAAGTTCAGGGATTTCAGTGGTCTACACAGTACCGTCCACATACAGGAGCAACACACAGACAGCAGAGTGGGAGTCACAATGTCACATCGTTAATAAGGAACATATATAGCGTAGAGACAAGGAGGGTCATAACAAGAACACTAGGGGGGGTGGTGACTGGTGGGGGGGAGCAGGTTGGTAGTGAACAGTTGAACAGGTTATGAACACTGATCGGTTATACAAAGTTCACTAAGGCTCCCTGGTTCATGCACTGTTATTGTTCTGGCCTGTGTTTTATATATATATATATATATATATATATATATATATATATATATATATATATGTATATATATATATATTTAACATGTTATACTAAATAGGGACGTTTGTCGATTGGTGATAACTATTTATGTATTTTCATTTTTGAAAACCTTCTGTCTAGCCATAAACGATCATGAGAATACAAATAAATGAATAGTTTCATACATAACCTAACCTAACCATTATTATCTGGTAACGGGGAAAGTTTCGTTAGGTTAGGTTAGGTTAGGTTAGGTTAGACTTCTTATGAAACCATTTATATGTACCATGGTGACTACATAAGCATCTGTAACCAATTATAACTATAAAAACAAACACAGAAAGACAAAACTAAAATAAATACATAGAAATTATCGCTATTTAGTATAACATATATAATTTTAATTCTTATTATTAATATTATTATTATTTCTACACGACAATGAATCATAACACAATTCTTTAAAGTTCTCAACGCTGTGACAGTAAGCATACTCCCTAACTACCTCGTGGTATAGTTAATAAACCAACCAATCACAGACCAGCTCTATTTGGGGTTAGGTTAGGTTAGGTTAGGTTAGGTTAGGTTAGGTTGGCAGCTCTTAACAATGCATCGGTAACTCTGTCAACTATTAATGACGTCATGAGTTAAGGTCACCTGTATAGAGCTGGTCTGTGATTGGTCGACCTTGATACTGTACCTGGAGGTCATTTCAGGTTACATACTGGCGGTACAAAACCAATCCACAAAAGACATTCCTATAATGTGGTTATATGTGGCCAAACTTACCATCTAGCATTCTCATTGGCTCATTCATCATATAGGAGCATTCTCATTGGCTCAATCAGCACAGGACAAATTCAGCCGTCAGAAAAAAAATATCAAGTGGAAATAGAAAGTTATATAGTGAAAGTTTGTAGATAAATTAAGTTGAAAATATATATGAGGGAAATGTGAGGGGTGGGAAGGGAGGTGAGGAGGGGTGGGGAGGGGGAAGGGGTGGGGTGAGAGGTGGGAGGGGAAGGTGAGGTGGGAGGGAAGGTGGGGAGGGGTGGGAGGGGAAGGTGAGGGGTGGGAGGGGAAGGTGAGGGGAGGGGGAAGGCAGAGGGGTGGGAGGGGAAGATGGGAGGGGGGGGAGGGGGTGAGGGGAGAGGGGTGGGGAGGGTGAGAGGTGGGGAGGGGAAGGGAGGGGTGGGGAGGGGGGAGGGGGGAGGGGAAGGTGAGGGGTGGAGGGGGAAGGGGGTGGGAGGGGAAGATGAGGGTGGGAGGGAAGGTGAGGGTGGGGGGGAAGGTGAGGGGTGGAAGGGGGGTGGGAGGGGTGGAGGGGAAGAGGGGGTGGGAGGAGGGGGTGGGGAGGGGAAGGTGAGGGGTGGGAGGAAGGGGAGGTGGGAGGGAAGGTGAGGAGGGAAGATGAAGGTGGGAGGGAAGAGAGGGGTGGGAGGAGAAGGTGAGAGGTAGGAGGGGAAGGGGAGGGGTGGGGAGGAGAAGGTGAAAGGGGGAGGGGAAGAGGGGTGGGAGGAGAAGGTGAGGCGTGGGGAGGGGAAGGTGAGGGGTGGAAGCAGAGGGAGAAGGCAGGAAGGTGAGGGGTGGAGGGGGGAGGGAAGGAGGGGTGGAGGGAAAGGTGAGGGGTGGGGAGGGAAGGGTGAGGGGTGGGAGGAGAAGGTGAGAGGTGGGAGGGAAGGGGTGGAAGGGAAGGTGGAGGGGTGGGAGGGGAAGGTGAGGGGTGGGAAGGGTGAGGGGTGGGAGGGAAGGTGAGGGGTGGAAGGAAGGTGGAGGGGTGGGAGGAAGGTGAGGGGTGGAAGGGGAAGGTGAGGTGAGGGGTGGAAAGGGGAAGGTGAGGGGTGGGAGGGAGGGGTGGTAAAGAAAGATGAGGTGGGAGAGAAATGTGAAGTGGGGGTAAAGGGGGGGGGGAAGATGGGAGAGAAAGGTTAGGTAATAAGTAAGAGTAATGATAAAAAGAAGGAGGGAAGGATGGAAAGGTAACGTAGAGAAGAAAGGAGATAGATAAATGGAAGAAGATGGTTAAAAGGAATCCAGATTAGACAAAAATAATCCATTACTGTATTTGAATTTCTGTCCCATCATCTCCCCCTCCCCCCCCCAAAAAAAAAACACGATGGCAGATAATGAAAGACAGAAATAAAGAAATACAGTAAATGAAAAAAAAATAAATAAAATGAAGGAAATAACAGATAAGAAGAATCATACCAGACAGAGAAATGAGAGATTGAAAGGTTAAAAAACACAATACAAGAGTTAAAGTTTTTTTTTTTCTGGCCTTACCGATATGCTGGGAAAGTCACCATCTTCTTCAATGTATGGACCTTCGTAGTCTGGGGGCATTTGGTCATCAGGGTGAACACCTGTGAGGGAGAGTGAGAGGGAGTGAGAGAGAGTGAGGCAGAATGAGAGAGTGAGGCAGAATGAGAGAGAGTGAGGAATGATACAAGAGCAATTATATAATGAGATTAAATATATATATATACTGTATATTTATGTATGTATGTATGTATGTACAGGTATATATTGCCGATACAAACATATACACACAATCATCCCAAAACTTGCAGCAATGAAAAGTAATAATATTGGTAACGTATTTATCAATTATATAACAACCATAATATGAGTAGGTGTACATGTGTGTGTGTGTGTGTGTGTGTGAGTTAAAGGTCACAACAGATAGAATATATCCCTCATAACATAACAACAGACACTGATTATATTATTCAACCTTTAAATAGAAACAAAACATTTTATCAACATTACTTCACTTTGGGTAACAACTTATATTAATCAAAGCGAAAAACGTATATGTTTAGTTAAGAGTCAGTACTCAGCTCAATGTTTACGTCACAGTGATGAGCAAAACAGAGTCAAGCAAATCTGGATAATGGATAGGTGTAATGGACAATTTCCTCAGGTTAGTTAATGGATAGGTGTAATGGTCACTTTCTTCAGGTTAGTTATTGGATAGGTGTAATGGTCACTTTCCTCAGGTTAGTTAATGGATAGGTGTAATGGTCACTTTCCCCAGGTTAGTTATTGGATAGGTGTAATGGTCACTTTCCTCAGGTTAGTTAATGGATAGGTGTAATGGTCACTTTCCTCAGGTTAGTTAATGGATAGGTGTAATGGTCACTTTCCTCAGGTTAGTTAATGGATAGGTGTAACGGTCACCATCCACAGGTATAGTTCAGGTGTTAATGCTAAACACAATACGGCAAGATCAAATTGTGTCAGCTAAGGTAATTAGTTACGACAAACACTTGGACGACTTCGACACACCCACACACACACACACACACACACACACACACACAAACACACATACACTAGGTCCTTCACGATTAGATGGAGGGCTCCAGGCTCCTTAGATCACGGTATTAAATGAGACCCACAAATGGAAACACAACAACAGAGTTTATAAAAGGATTCTGACTTCCCTTAGATGGATGACCAAGGAAAATGACATCTTTTCCCTCACTTGTAGATGGAAAATGACATCTTTTCTGACACTTGTGGATAGAAAATTGGCATCCATTTGTGGGTTGAAATTTATACGTGGTGAGGTGGTGGTAGTTAGGCCATCTTGTCACCAGCTTAACTACAACACTTGGTTCATGTTAGGTTAAAGACGATGGTGAGTTAGTGTGGGTCACTGGAACACAAGTCACTCTAGTAGGGGTAAGAGAGAGAGAGAGAGAGAGAGAGAGAGAGAGAGAGAGAGAGAGAGAGAGAGAGAGTATGGTTGAAAACATAAGGAGTAAAAGACACTGAGAGATAGAAAGAGCAAAAAGAGAAAGTGAGGGAGAGAGAAAGAGAGAGAGACAGACAGACAGACAGAAAGATAGATAGATAGATAGATATATAGGTAGATAGATAGATAGATAGATAGATAGATGGATGGATAGATAGATAGACAGACAGTCAGACAGCTAGATAGATAGATAGAAAGAGCAAATAAAGATAGTGAGAGAGAGAGGGAGAGTATAATAGAAATAAAGAGCGAAAAAGACAGTTAGTTAGAGAGAGAGAGAGAGAGAGAGAGAGAGAGAGAGAGAGAGAGAGAGAGAGAGAGAGAGAATAACTTAAAAATAATGAGTAGAAGAGACAATAAGAAATAGAGAAATGGAAATAAACCCCCAAAAAAGTGAGAATCGAAGAGAAAATAAAGTAAATTAACCATAGAAAACGGGAATATTAGACAGAGGGGAGGGGGCACTGCATCAAATGGTCATCTACCGTCAACATCGTAATATATTGCATCCAGGACGTCAGAGTACTCAGCCAAAATATCTTCCTCCTCCACGCCATCTTCAGTCTCATTCCCTGTGAGAAACATTACAGATGAGACACATAACGTCTTGATGATGAGACATGCACGCCAAAATAATAAGAGACAAGGGAGATACGCCAGGATGATGTTGAGAGACACAGGTGAGACACACGCCAGGATGATGATGAGACACAGGTGAGACACACGCCAGGATGATGATGAGACACAGGTGAGACACACGCCAGGATGATGATGAGACACGGGTGAGACACGCCAGATGATGATGAGACACGGTGAAACACACGCTTAGATGATGATGAGACACAGGTGAGACACACGCCAGGATGATGATGAGACACAGGTGGAGACACACGCCAGGATGATGATGAGACAAAGGTGAGACACACGCCAGTATGATGATGGAGAGACACGGGTGAAACACACGCCAGGATGATGATGAGACACAGGTGAGACACACGCCAGGATGATGATGACAAAGGTGAGACACACGCCAGGATGATGATGAGACACAGGTGAGACACACGCCAGGATCATGAGAGACACAGGTGAGACACACGCCAGGATGATGAGAGACACAGGTGAGACACACGCCATGATGAGACACAGGTTAGACACACGCCGAGATGAGACACAGGTGAGACACACGCATGATGAGACACAGGTGAAACACACGCCATGATGAGACACAGGTGAGACACACGCCAAGATGATGATGAGACACAGGGTGAGAAACACGCCATGATGAGACACAGGTAAGACACACACAGGTGAGACAGACGCCGTGATGAAACACAGGTGAGACACGCCATGATGAGACACAGGTGAGAGATACACCATGATGAGACACAGGTGAGACACACGCTATGATGAGACACAGGTGAGACACACGCCATGATGAGACACAGGTGAGACACACGCCATGATGAGACACAGGTGAGACACATGCCGTGATGAAACATGTGAGACACACGCCATGATGAGACACAGGTGAGACACACGCCATGATGAGACACAGAGACACATGCCATGATGACACAGGTGAGACAGATGAGACACAGGTGAGACACACATGAGACACAGGAGACACACCATGATGAGACACAGGTGAGACACACGCCATGATGAGACACAGGTGAGACACACAATGATGGAAACACAGGTGAGACACACGCCGTGATGAAACACAGGTGAGACACACGCCATGATGAGACGCAGGTGAGACACATACCATGATGAGACACAGGTGAGACACACGCCATGATGAGACACAGGTGAGACACACAAACATGAGAGAAATACAAAAGTATCTGAGAATAATAAACATCAATTACAATTTTACTTACAAAACTTAACTTGAGAATTAAATAAGAATTACTTAAATATAATAATAAAGAAGAAACATTACTTATTTAATATAAACATTCAGATAAACTGACATAATATAATACGAATAAAATAATGACAGAAAGATAAAGAGCGACTAAAAAATATTGATTTTTTATAATAATTGATGTAAAAAATGACTTACTGAATACGTTAAAAAATTAGGCAAAAAAGTGTGTAATGAAATCAGTAATTAAGTATATATATGATACACTTATAAAAGTAATTAGTGCTTAGTTGGACTTACTATACTGAGAGGGCTTATGCTTTAATTAAAACTGTAGTAGTAGTAGCCGCAGATATTGACTATGAGGCTACTGTCACTGAATGCCGCATGGATCTGCGGCTCAACTAATTTAACACAGATAGGATAGCTACTTATGTATTAGGATATTTAATATTAAGGTAATTAAATGGTGGCGAAGGTGTGGCTATTGGGGGAGGCTGGAGGCCATTTTTGAAAAAAAAAAAAATAAGTAGTAGTGGTAGTAGTAGTAGTAGTAGTAGTAGTAGTAGTAGTAGTAGAAGTAGTTGTTGTTATTGTTCTTTAAATTCTGATACTATGGTAAATGTTTTGTTAAATGAATGGTGGTTATTATTATTATTATTATTATTATTATTATTATTATCATCGTTATTATTATTATTATTATTATTATTATTAATATCATTATTTTGTATTAATATTATTATTCCTATTATTATTATTTTTATTACTATTATTATTATTATTATTATTATTATCATTATTATTATTATTATTATTATTATTTTTATTATTATTAATATTATTATTATTATTATTATTATTATTATTATTATTATTATTATTATTATTATTATTATTAATATTATCATCATCGTTATTATTATTATTATTTTTTTTTTATCAGCTATTTCTCAACATTTTAATCTTACAACTGACTCAATTCTTCATCATCATTTTCCCTGAATATACTTTTATCTATTTTCTTAACCTTCTCTTCACATCAACACTCATTATCTTTGTCTCTGATGTTACCAAGTGTTTAGGAAATAGTGACCACACCTGTACGTCATCTGGGGAAAAAATAAACCTTGTGATAAGAAGAAAAAACTTGTTAAACCGAAGAAAAAACTTGTTAAACCAAGTATGAAGACAATGTAGCCTACGTCCATCCTCACTTTCTAAAAAAAAATTAAGTTGATCTTCTGTAGAATTTATTTTATTGGAAACAACGTAAATTTTAATCATAAAGATTAATTAATTTTTTGATAGCGTTTTTTCTCTGAGGCTTGTATATGTATATTGTATATGTATAAGTATACTGTATATGTATATGTATAACAATATAATACAGTAGAGACGTCACAGGTGCATCATTAACACACTATAACCAAACAAACACACAACACTAGGTGCCACAACACTTCAAAAATCATTACAACTCACAACCACAATCCCAGGCCACCTGAGAGTCGGTCAATATGATATCAAATTGTTAAAAAAGGTATTAAAAAAAACTAAAAAACCGGAAAAAGGTACAAATACGTCTTTTATACTGCAGATGGATTAGTTGAACAAAGGTACATAACAGAGGTGTTAATACAGACATACACTGAAACATCATACACATACAGCAATATACACACAACATACACCAAAAAATCCATGTATTTTAACACCTTAGATATGCAGTTATGATCATAATATATACACACAGTATCTATACACAGCCACAGACACCATATATGCAGTTACAACACACGTATCTACAACGCATGGTCCCAGCGCTACAGAGAACTACTGAGATGTATTCCTGTAGGAGGCTGTAGGAATCGTAGGAGGGAAGGGCTTGAAGGGGTTAAGGGGGAAGGGGAGTTACTGAGATGTATTCTTGTAGGAGGGAAGGAGAGAGGGGCTGAGGGAGGCGGGTAGGGAGTGTTAAAGAAAACCAGAAATTCCCTTTGTTGGTACAGTACTTTGAGGAACTTTTCTCCGGTGGCAATGGAACTTTTTCACCAAGACACTGTCAAGAGAATCAAGAGGACAGTCACGGGGCATTTGATTTTTTTTGCTTTTATTTTTATTTTTTGGTTCTTCAATCACGTAGAGTCATCAGGCAACACTCTATTGTCTTAAGATATCTTGCAAACAGCTGATGAACGAGTGAAGTCAGGCCACAAAAGATTCCAAACACGACTACCAACCATCTACATAGTTGTTCTCCTCCCCCTCCTCCTCCTCCTCCTCCTCCTGTTCAGTCCCTTCGCTTGACTCTGAGTCCTTATCGTCAGAGCCCTCTTGGCCGACGCCCTCTTGACTTGAACCTTCTTCACTTGAGCCCTCTTCACATGAGCCCTCTTCACCTAAGCCCTCTTCACCTGAGCCCCGATCACCAGAGCCCTCTTGACCTAAGTCCTCATCACCAGAGCCCTCTTGACCTGAGCCCTGATCACCAGCGCCCTCTTGACTTGAGTCCTGATCACCAGAGCCCTCTTGACCTGAGCCCTCCCTGCTTGACTCTGGGAAGCAACTCATTGTTATGGTGTAAGTAAAAGAGTTGAAGTTAAATGCGTCCCTCTTTGACTCCATCTTATTCCCTCTTCATCCCTCTTACTCCCTCTTATTTAAAGGTTGTTGACGTGTTGTTGTTTAATTGTGTGTTGAAGCCTCGTCTATTATCCAACTCCGGTCTGGTATCACTGGGATCGTATTCTGTTCTGGTAACACTGGATCTTTACTCCATTTTGGTAACATTGGGGGTCTTAAAATGCCCTGGTAATAATGGGTCTTACTCAGAGAAAGTTCATTATATACCAAGGGTCCGTTAAATGTGAAACCTCCATCTCATGAACTATATACAGTAGAGATAAAAGTCCGTTATATCGGGTATATATAGAGAGAATTCCGTTATATTGAGGTTTCACTGTACGTGGCATAGGAACTAAATTACAGTTTTGTGAAGGATTACAAAAATAACAGTCACGTTATTACATTGGGATTAATAACTAACCCGTATCACTTCATTAGACATAACACATAATTAATCGCTGTATATTAACTTACGAATTAATTAGATACTTTATCTTAATTCTAACATAGCATAGAGATATAAACGGCGCAGCTTATACATTATATAACCTGAAGTATAATAATATGTCATAGAATATCTAATAGATGTTTCTGTTGGAGTATATTTAATTATATTTTAGTTATATCTATATTTACAGGTGAAGTTAATTAATCTACTTTGAGTATATCTATAACTAGACGCACAAGAGTATAGGAAAATATATTAAGATTCATATATCGTTTAAACTATACATATGCAAAATGTAAACAATGGGACAGGTAAATTTGTCTAATTGTCAACAACTCACCTGTACAAAAATGGTTTATGATGCTGGAGAATTTGGTTTATTATTTAAGGGTTTTTAAGTTTATTAGAATATAATGTGTGTTAGTTAAAATATAAGTTAATTTAGGGTTACAATAGTAACCCAAAATTAACTTATATTATTATTGATAGGATTGATGCAAAGTAATTCAAAATTTTACTAAGTTAATATTTATGGTATTTTTAGTAATGTTAATCCTTAAACTGTGCAGGACAACCATTGTTTATATTCAACTTACTGTTATATAATTTAGCAAACAAGCAAACAACCCCCCCCCTCCCCCACAAAAAATAATAATTGTTTACCCTCACCAAAAGACACTGAGTGATATTATATATGTGAGAGTTATTAACCACAAATTATTCAACTCACAGGTAATCGGGAATCTTACCTGTACATAATATATAAACCACCTGTTAAATTTGTTTAATTAATAACATAAGGTGTGAATAATTGAAAACTATTAACCCCCCCAAAAAAAGAAACTTTATCCCAAATTAACACACAAAAACTATATAAACCTTTAATAACTTTAAACAGAAAATATAAAAAACAAAACCCGATCAAAGTAGAGAGAAACATTAATTAAGAGCTTTAATACAATAATAACAACAGGTAACAGGTAACAGTAACAATAACAGGTAAAAGAACAGTAACAGGTAAAATAACAGTAACAGGTAACAGTAACAATAACGGTAAAAAACCAGTACAGGTAAAATAACAGTAACAGGTAACAATAATAATAACAGGTAAAAGAACAATAACAGGTAATAATAACAGGTAATAATAACAGGTAACAGGTAACAGGTAACAATTAAAAAAAAATCAACTCCACATACTCTGATGGTCTGAATTGGCTTCTTTATACTCGGGATGTTCAGGAGGAGGTGATGGCGGCTCATTGAAGTTAGGGTACTGGGTCTCTCTCTCGCTGTGTGTGTAGGACCATGCAGCGTTAGGGTCCAGGAGTGTGTACAGCTGTGTCTTTACCATCAGCCAGAAGATATTACCCATTATCCAATTCGCTGCCCATCTCATCATTTGTATCGGCTGGTGAAGTAAACAAGAGAGGATAATGTCGTCACCTTTGATGGAGAATGGGATGATGGAGAATGGGATGATGGAGAATGGGATGATGAAGAATGGGATGATGAAGAATGGGATGATGAAGAATGGGATGATGAAGAATGGGATGATGAAGAACAGTATGATGAAGAACAGTATGATGAAGAACAGGATGATGAAGAACAGTATGATGAAGAACAGGATGATGAAGAACAGGATGATGAAGAACAGGATGATGAAGAACAGGATGATGAAGAACAGGATGATGAAGAACAGGATGATGAAGAACAGGATGATGAAGAACAGTTGTATGTAGAGAATGATAAAGAACATATACTGATGATTAGCCTTTAGAAATTCCTTAAGGGAAACTGTAAGCACAAATATCCACGAAATCAACAAAACTACAACTTTAGACGTAATTTCAATCTCTCTCTGTTGCCACAAATTACAAACGAACTCATACAAGTGTATATTATGTATACTCACCGTATGTAGTATAGAAGCCATACTTGATCTCACCTGACTATCGAGACACACGGCCTGATAGTCGAAAATCCTGATTCTCTTATATACACCACTCGACACTAACGACTCTATGATAGTTCCTTCTAGCGTGCCGAAAAACTTGCCCGTGTCTTCCTCCCTCTCAGAAGCGATGATGAAGCCATTGTCGTCCAGAAGGTAACAGTCTAAGGAGGTGCTTTCACATGTCTTGGCAGTCTTGCAGCTAGAGTCTCGAGATGGGTATGATGGACACTGTGGGGTAGGGAGGGAGGGGGGTTAGGCCTCATTAGTGGTGTGGTTGTGGTGGAGGCGGGGGGGTAAGGGTCGTGGTTAGTGGTAGAGGGGTGTTGGGAGTAGTGGTGGTGGTTTGGTTAGGTTTGGTTAGGTTTGGTTAGGGTAGCATAGTTTAATGTTATGTTAATATATAAGTTAAAGGCGGGGGGGCTATTCTTCATGTGGTCCATTAAAATCATTCAGAGTACTTTTTTCATATAAGTAATTCTCTCCTCTCTACCAGACAGTATAACTCACTAAATCAGCTTCTTTACTTTGCTATACAGTCGATACACTATACAGTAGATACACTATACAGTCGATACACTATACAGTCGATACACTATACAGTCGATACACTATATAATAATGAGCACAAACTAACAATATTTTGTATATCTAACCAATATTGTGTTTACGTGGGACAGAGAGTAGCTCATAATCTCACTATCTATCTCATTGTATACGCTTCCTGTCCCATTATACACTTACCGTCCCATTGCACACTTCCCGTTCCCATTATACACTTACCGTCCCATTGTACACTTACTGTCCCATAATACACTCCCCGTCCCCATTAAACACTCATTTTTAATTGACTATACAGCTCTCATAATTTCAATCTACTTTTCTATTTTCTTTTAAAGATTTTGGTAGTAACTTCAAAGGTATAAATTTTTAGACAGGGACAACAGCACTTAAGATGTTCAGTACACGATAAACTACTGTACACTCACCCACTAAAGTCCTGTCGCTTCTCCTCCTGAACCCGAACCCCTGAATCCGAACCCCCTGAACCCGAACCCCCTGAACCCGAACCCCTGAACCCGAACCCCTGAACCCGAACCCCTGAACCGAAGATTTTATGGATAGAATAATGTATCAGTCTACTGCTTCGGGTTCATGAGTCTGAATCTCTCGGGGGTTCGTGGTTCAGGAGAGGCGAGAGTACTTTTGTAGGATGATAGTACCGTGTGTTAGTGTGTTGTAATGTACTGTACAAGCGCTACTGAACGGCTGGTGTACAAGTCTTACCGGCGGATCCTTTGACTTGTAGTAGTTGTAAAATATTAATAAATAGATAAATAATAACAGAACATAAATAAAAATAAAAATTATATTATCATTTCTAACTTAGATATGTTACTTGAGTAGATAGAACACACACACACACACACACACACATACACACACACACACACACACGCACATCATGGTGGAAATAAGTTAATTTAAACCCTCGTGGTACAGTGTGTTCTAGTGATGTGTACCTATGTGTGTGTGAGTGTGTGTGTGTGTGTGTACCTGTATCTTCGTCTGCGTATATGTGTATTATTATTCCTATGTATATGTGTTTAGCTATGACTCTCTGTGTACGTAAACCACTATATATATGTACCTGTATATGTATATCTATATGTAACTATGAACACATCTTTCCTTAATACCACATCACATAAGTATTTAACTCACCTTATACGTCTCGTTCTTAAAGTACTCAACAAACTTGCTGTGTTTGATGGTAACACCGACCACAGCAGCTGGGGCCCTACGATATGTGTTTTCTTCAATGAATATAGCACGAGTAGCCGTCACCAACACGTCCTCTGGGTCACGGGTCGCTGAAAACATGACAATTGGAGATAATTAACATGGAAATGAAATATGTGAGTTGGGATTTTTTTTATTTGAGGTAACGATATGTAAAACAAACATACACACACACACACACGCACGCACGCACGTAGACAGACAGACAGATAGACAGACAGACAGATAGCTACTCACCAGCATCGAAAGGAACTGAGTAAACGTAAGCCTTAGAGTCTTCTTCATAGTAGTCGACAGCTCTCTTATACCACACCTCATCTATGGCTCGGTTGTGGATCTTCATGAAGTGCCTGGAGGTAGAGGTATGAGAGGTATGGTAGGAGGTCATGGTGGGAGGTAAGAGGTCATGGTGGGAGGTTGAGAGGTCATGCTAGGAGGTTATGGGAACACAATATTATATCGTTAAGATTATATTCACTTTTACACTACCACACTACCACACTACCATACTACCACACCACCACAGGACCATACTACCACACCACCACACTTCCACACTACCACACTACCACACCACCACACTACCACACTACCACACACACTACCCACACCACACAGAGACCATACTACCCAAAACCACACTTCCCACACTCTACCACACCTCTACACTAGCACACCACCACACTACCACACTTCCACACCACCACACTACCACACCATCACATTACCACATCACCACACTACCACACCACCACACTACCACACCACCACAATACCACACCACCACACTACCACACCACCACACCACCACACCACCACACAACAACTTACCACCACACTACCACGCCACCACACTACCACATACTACACACCACACAGAGACCATACTAAGCCACCACACACTTCCACACACTACCACACTACCCACACTACCATACTACCACACACCACCACAGGACCATACTACCAAACCACCACACTTCCCACACCACCACACTACCACACTACCATACTACCCACACCACCACACCACCACACCACCACACCACCACACTACCACACCCACACCATACTACCACACCCACCACACCCACACCACCACACTACCACACCCACACACTACCATACTACCCACACCCACCACACTACACCCACATACCTACCCACACCTGCCACACCCACACCACACACCACCACACCACCCACACTACCACACCACCACACACCACCACACACCATACTACCACACCACCACACACTATATACTACCACACCACCACACTACCATACTACCACACCACCATACTACCCACACCACCCACATCACCCACACCACCACCCCCACCCACCCCTCCACCATCACCACCCCACCACCCACACCCACACCTCACCCCACCCACCACCACACCCACCCACACCCACCCCACCCCACCCACCACACCACCACCCACACACCCCACACCTCACCCACCCCACCACACACCCCACCACCACACTAACCCTACCACACCATCACACTACCACTACCACAACACCCACCCCACCACCACACCACCACCACACCACCACACCACCCCACCACCACACCACCCCACCACCACACCACCACCAACTTACGGTTCATCAGAGTGAATATTGTGTGCATTCTCTTCTCCAGGGTTTGCTTGAGTAAGATCCAACCATCTCGTAAGGCCGCTCCGGGTAGCCACAAACGCAGTCGTCATTCCGAAGTTATATTGTACTTGACTGGAAAATACATCAATGATAACTATTAAAATCAAATAAATAACCATTAACCAATAACTACCTTGTTAATGTACGCCTAAATACATTAAGATAGTTAGGTTAATGTTGTGAAAAGATATTGATGATTTTTATAGTAATTAGTAACGTTTATACCAGAGCTTTGCGTTATCCTAGTCTGATGTGTTATGTGTGTGTGTGGTGACAGGTATCGGAATAAATAGAATAAATATTTTTTTTTTTTTGCAGTTTGATGAGTTAAGTTTATTCTTTTTTATCACAATGGAAAAAATTTAGTATTATATTTATTCTTCCACCTGTTGGTTAGTAATTAATTTGCATACATATAATTAATGGGAGGAAGAATATATTAGTCACCTGTTGAGGAAAAATTAATTATTAAAGGAGAAAATTATTAGTAAATACATTAATTAATTATCCTAATTATTATACCTAATGACTTTGATATTATACTAAATTATACAACAAAGAATCCCACACTAATGATACCTAATCAATAATAATATCTTGAGTATTATACAAAAATAATAACTCCTCTGTTTAACGGACTATATAGAGAGGAAAATCCGTTATATTAAGGATCCGTTATATATCAACCCCCCATCAAACAAACTCTATAGAGATGAAAGTCCGTTATATCAAGGATCCGTTATATATCAACCCCCATCAAACAAACTTTATAGAGATGAAAGTCCGTTATATCTAGGATCCGATATATATCAAACCCCCATCATTAATGAACTCTATAGAGATGAAAGTCCGTTATATCAAGGATCCGTTATATATCAAGCCCATCATTAATGAACTCTATAGAGATGAAAGTCCGTTATATCAAGGATCCGTTATATATCAAACCCCCATCATTAATGAACTCTATAGAGATGAAAGTCCGTTATATCAAGGATCCGTTATATATCAAACCCCATCATTAATGAACTCTATAGAGATGAAAGTCCGTTATATCAGGATCCGTTATATATCAAATCCCATCATTAACGGACTATATAGAGAGGAAAATCCGTTATATTAAGGATCCGTTATATATCAACCCCCCATCAAACAAACTCTATAGAGATGAAAGTCCGTTATATCAAGGATCCGTTATATATCAACCCCCATCAAACAAACTTTATAGAGATGAAAGTCCGTTATATCTAGGATCCGATATATATCAAACCCCCATCATTAATGAACTCTATAGAGATGAAAGTCCGTTATATCAAGGATCCGTTATATATCAAACCCCCATCATTAATGAACTCTATAGAGATGAAAGTCCGTTATATCAAGGATCCGTTATATATCAAACCCCCATCATTAATGAACTCTATAGAGATGAAAGTCCGTTATATCAAGGATCCGTTATATATCAAACCCCCATCAAATGAACTATGTAGAAATAAAAGTCCGTTAAATCGAGGGTCCTTTAAAAGTAAAATCCCCATCTAACGGATTACATGGTGAGAAAATCCGCTATATGGAGGTATAATTATGTATTCAATAGCTCACTAAAATCTGCTCTGGTATTACCTTATTTAATAACAACGACAAACACTCATAAATTTACTCATCAAAGAATAATAAAGTAAAATTACCCATAAAAAAATATATATTGTAATTTTAATAATATTTTTAGGATTTTCCATAACATAGTTTTTTCCTATTTTTTCTTTTTTTTGCTCTTCTGAGGATGATAGATTGAAGCTATAATTTATCTAGCATTCTTAAGTAAATCAGCTATCATCCTGTTAAACCATGGTCTAGAAAGGGTTAAGCCATCATTTCCAAAGGGATAAATCATCTACAAAGGGTTAAACCATCATTTCCAAAGGGCTAAACCATCATTTCCAAAGGGTTAAACCATCATCGCCAAAGAGTTAAACCATCATTTCCAAAGGGTTAAACCATCATCGCCAAAGAGTTAAACCATCATTTCCAAAGGGTTAAACCATCATCTCCAAAGGGTTAAACCATCATCACAAAAGGGTTAAACTAGCATTAACTTGCGACCCAAAAAATTTATTTAAGCCAAAAATTAGATAAAAAAAATTCCGTATTCATGAAAGAAAAAAAATGATTTTAGCATTTAAGAGGTAAAGTCCTCTTGAAACTTCACTTAATACGTATATATAAGACTTGATATAACACAGGCATCATCCATATATATAACACAAAGCAGTTTATTATATAGGAAAATAACTATAATGCCTTGTGTTATGTTATAGAGATATAGAAAAGCACAAAATGTGTTTACAAATGAACTTCACACTTCCTCACATACTGTACAGTACAGTCTTAAATGACAACTCTTTATCATGACGCTAATACGGATGTTAAATTAATTCATTATTTAACCATATATAATTACCATATATGTCATACCTGATGCTTCATAATCTGTCCTAAGCTAATTAAGGTACACACCTGTATGATTCTGTAACCACGGGGAAAATTACTGTACCTGTAATTTATTCCCACACCTGTACTGTACTTGAGTTTCTGAATAAAATGAACTAGATATGACACCTTGTACCACTATACGGTATACCATAATACAGGTGATTACAGGTCAGATTGTAGGGATCGGAAGTTACAGTATTAGTGGAAATAAACCCCTAAGGACGAGTACTGTACCTGTACAAGAGCGTTATGTAAATCGCCACTGGGCTGGTTGTGAGGAAATTGATTGGTTAGTGAGGACAGTGAGCAGTTAGTGAGGATAATCATCAGTTAGTGAGGACAGTGATTGGTTAGCGAGGACAATGATTGGTTAGTGAGGACATTGATTGGTTAGTGAGCACAGTGATTGGTTAGTGAGAACAATGATTGGTTAGTGAGGACAGTGATTGGTTAGTGAGGACAATGATTGGTTAGTGAGGACAGTGATTGGTTAGTGAGGACAATGATTGGTTAGTGAGGACATTGATTGGTTGTTGAGGACGGTGATTGGTTAGTGAGGACAGTGATTGGCTAGTGAGGACAATGATTGGTTAGTGAGGGACAATGATTGGTTAGTGAGGACGTGTTGGTTAATGAGGACAGTGATTGGTTAGTGAGGGACAATGATTGGTTAGTGAGGACAGTGATTGGTTAGTGAGGACAGTGATTGGTTAGTGAGGACGGTGATTGGTTAGTGATGACAATGAATGGTTAGTGAGGACGGTGATTGGTTAGCGAGGGACAGTGATTGGTTGAGTGAGGAACAGTGATCAGTTGGTGAGGGACAGTGATTGGTTGGTGAGGACAGTGGTTAATGAGGACAGTGGTGGTTGAGTGAGGACAGTGATTGGTTAGTGAGGACAGTGGTTAGTGAGGGACAATGATTGGTTAGTGAGGGACGGTGATTGGTTGGTGAGGACAGTGATTGGTTAGTGAGGACAGTGATTGGTTAGTGATGACGTGATTGGTTAGTGGACGGTGATTGGTTGGCGGGACAGTGATTGGTTAGTGAGGAACGGTGATCAGTTAGTGAGGGACAATGATTGGTTAGTATGAGGACAGTAATTGGTTAGCGAGGACATTGATTGGTTAAATGGGGACAATGATTGGTTAGTGAGGACGGTGATTGGTTAGTGAGGACAATGATTGGTTGGTGAGGACGGTGATTGGTTGGTAGAAGACGGTGATCAGTTAGTGAGGACAATGATTGATTTGAGGACATTGATTGGTTGGTGGGACAGTTGGTTAGTGAGGACAGTGATTGGTTAGTGAGGGACAATGATTGGCTAGTGGGGACAATGATTGGTTAGTGAGGACAGTGATTGGTTGATGGGGACGGTGATTGGTTGGTAGGGGACAGTGATTGGTTAGTGAGGACAATGATTGGTTAGTGAGGACAATGATTGGTTAGTGAGGACAGTGATTGGTTAGTGAGGACAGTGATTGGTTAGTGAGGACAGTGATTGGTTAGTGAGGACAGTGATTGGTTAGTGAGGACAGTGATTGGTTAGTGAGGACAGTGATTGGTTAGTGAGGACAGTGATTATTTAATGAGGAAAGTCATTGGTTAGTTGAAGGAATTAGGAAATAGAATAATGGAAAAGAGGAGAAAGAAAAGAGAGATAGAAATACCTGGAGATAATGAAAAATGAGGAAATATGAGAAAATGGAAAATGATTGGTGTAGAGAAAGTATAGAGATCATTGATTGGTGTAGAGAAAGTATAAAGATCATTGATTGGTGTAGAGAAAGTATAAAGATCATTGATTGGTGGAGAGAAAGTATAGAGATCATTGATTGGTGTAGAGAAAGTATAAAGATCATTGATTGGTGTAGAGAATGTATTTAAAGATCATTGATTGGTGGAGAGAAAGTATAAAGATCATTGATTGGTGGAGAGAAAGTATAGAGATCATTGATTGGTGTAGAGAAAGTATAAAGACCATTGATTGGTGGAGAGAAAGTATAAAGATCATTGATTGGTGGAGAGAAAGTATAGAGATCATTGATTGGTAGAGAGAAACTATAAAGATCATTGATTGGTGGAGAGAAAGTATAAAGATCATTGATTGGTGTAGAGAAAGTATAGAGATCATTGATTGGTGGAGAGAAAGTATAGAGATCATTGATTGGCAGAGAGAAAGTATAGAGATCATTGATTGGTGGAGAGAAAGTATAAAGATCATTGATTGGTGTAGAGAAAGTATAAAGATCATTGATTGGTGGAGAGAAAGTATAAAGATCATTGATTGGTGGGGAGAAAGTATAAAGATCATTGATTGGTGGAGAGAAAGTATAAAGATCATTGATTGGTGGAGAGAAAGTATAGAGATCATTGATTGGTGGAGAGAAAGTATTTAAAGATCATTGATTGGTGGAGAGAAAGTATAAAGATCATTGATTGGTGGAGAGAAACTATAGAGATCATTGATTGGTGGAGAGAAAGTATAAAGATCATTGATTGGTGGAGAGAAAGTAAACAAAGGGAGGGGGGTCCTTGTTCTATAATGTTGCTTGTCACAAAAAAAAAGATTCTTGGTTAATACAGAATCATCAGAATCACATAACAAAATCTTAAGGCTAAATTTCCATACAAGATTATAAAAGAAAATTATACATCACAAGCAAATCGATTTTATTTTTTAATGATGAATAAAAACAAAATAACTGGGTGAATAATTATATGATTTAATTCTTTATTATATTGAAATAAACTGATTTATTTTTATTTTTGAGTCTTGTTATGGAAATTGAGCCTCAATAATTTTTTGAACTAAATTTGTGCTCCACAGAGAACATAATCAAGCGGTGTTGAGTATAAGAAAATAACCAGAATGCCTAATTATTAACTACCTTAATTACCTTAACTAGCTGAATGTTCACTAATCACTACTGACATCTTTCCTTGACATGCTAACAAGGAGTTTATTGAAGACACACAATAATTGACCTCAGTAATAACTAAATAGTGAATGATTGAACCGTAATATTTAATAATAATTTATGAAAGATTTAAATTTTAATTAGGATAAGACTCTAACGATTAAGACAATGTAATTATGTGAGCTAGTAAGACTAATCAGTGTAATTATTACTTACCCTAACCGCATCTATCTTAACCTTACCAAACCTAACCTAACCTAATCTCAACCATCAGCAAAGTTATTAGTAGTTAATCTAATCATAAAATAGAGAAATTATTGTTCATCCTAGGAATTAAAAGGTAATTATATAGAGAGTGTTGATCGCCCTAGGAATTAAAAGGTAATTATATAGAGAGTGTTGATCGCCCTAGGAATTAAAAGGTAATTATATAGAGAGTGTTGATCGCCCTAGGAATTAAAAGGTAATTATATAGAGAGTGTTGATCGCCCTAGGAATTTCTTTTCTCTCTAGTTAATTTTCAGTACAGGTAATGGGTTTTAATTTTTTTCATCTTTGTCTGTATTTCAATAATTAAAATCTTGAATAAATTCCTCAACACTAGACAATTACTGTTCGAACTTACAGAAAAATATCTTTCTTATTTAAATTTACTTTCATGTCTTCCAAATCATGTTTAGAAATAAGTCTTAGAAAATTATACTCACAATGGCGGAATTTTTGGTTATAGACTGTAAATATTATAGTAAAATTTTAACTATTAAAAACAAAACATTTACGTGTAACAACTTTTTTCAGTATTTATATAAGTGGATTTTGTTTTTATTTTAGTTCTATATTTACTATTATTTGGTGAATCGCAAAAATAAATTCTTTAAATCAATTAAATATTATTTGATTTCATTATTTCCTTCACTTTTATTAAATAGCTTCAAACTCTCTTTTCCAATATATGTTTTGTTTATTTTGAACCTAACACCATTCCTGTCTATCCCTGTCTAATCCTGTCTATCACTAACAAGAAAACGGAAAAGTGAAGAAGCAGCAACAGAGAACGAATTCAAGGGGTGACTTACTTTTTTCCTTCAATCAAATCCTCAACATCGCCTTTGTTTTCATATACGTTGGTAGCTCTGGCGTCGAACAGAAGGCTTTGTACCAAGTCCTTGTCACCTGAGAGAGAAAGTGAGAGAGAGAGAGAGAGTGAGAGAGTGTATGTGAGAGTGGGAGAGTAGTTACAGCACACACACACACACACACACACTTACACTCACTTACAACTATTACTTACACATGTACTGTACTTACACTATACTTACAATGACTTATATTCTACTGTTATAATTATATTTTAGATAGAAAGACAATATTTCTGTTTAACACTTTCATTTCTTTTATAAATATCTACTCTTCTCCTAGGACAAACTACTATAGAGATTAATACAGGCTAAGAGACCATTCTAGGAAAAAAATTACCTCAGCTCAGAAGGCTTACGGTACAGGTATATATAAAGGTGTGAGTAAGGACAGGTACAGGTGTGCTAATAAGGACAGGTACAGGTGTACTAATGAGAGTAAAGAACAGGTACAGGTGTGCTAATAAGGACAGGTCCAGGTGTGCTAATGAGAGTAAAGAACAGGTACAGGTGTGCTAATAAGGACAGGTACAGGTGGCCTAATAAGGACAGGTATAGATGGGCTAATAAGGACAGGTACAGGTGTGCTAATAAGGACAGGTACAGAAGTGCTAATGAGAGGTGCAACAGGTGGTATACTTACAATAATAATTCTCACTCCTATCGTCTTCCACAACGGGCTTCCAGGTATTGTCTGGTGGGTGGATAAACATTAGTTTGTTTCATGGCACACACACACACACACACACACACACACACACACACACACACACACACTCACACACACACACACACATGTAAGTTAGGAACCGTAAGCATCACAGAGTAGTATGAGTCAAATATAAGTCATGAATGTAAATAAGTCTCCAAGCATAATAAATATGACAAGCAAACACTCAAACTTGGCCTGGTTCATTTGTGAGTAAGACTTAAGCATGATAAGTATGAAACAGGATATTTATGAGTTATGAGTGAGAAGGACAGGTACAGAAGTGCTAATGAGAGGTGCAACAGGTGGTATACTTACAATAATAATTCTCACTCCTATCGTCTTCCACAACGGGCTTCCAGGTATTGTCTGGTGGGTGGATAAACATTAGTTTGTTTCATGGCACACACACACACACACACACACACACACACACACACACACACACACACTCACACACACACACACACATGTAAGTTAGGAACCGTAAGCATCACAGAGTAGTATGAGTCAAATATAAGTCATGAATGTAAATAAGTCTCCAAGCATAATAAATATGACATCCTATTTATGAGTTATGAATGAGAACTAAGCATGATAAGAGTGAAACAGGATATTTATGAGTTATGAATGAGAACTAAGCATGATAAGAGTGAAACAGGATATTTATGAGTTATGAATGAGAACTAAGCATGATAAGTAAGACAGATAAACACTCACACTGTGCCTGGTTCATGGTTGGCTCAGGAGGGGGGCGGGTACGGGTGGAGCGCCACTTCCAGTGTGGTTTCTGGGCACGGGACAGGAAGTCTTTCATAAGATCCTCAGGGCTCTGGAAGACTCTGTTCTGGTCATACTTGTACTCGCAATACACCCTAGGGAGGAAAGATGACAGTACATTATTGATTGAGTACATATTAGGGGAGAGATAAGTGAGAGTGCAATACTAAATGAGTACATATTGGGGCAAGATAAGAGAGATTACCTTACTGATTGAGTACATATTGAGGTAGATGAGAGAGAGTACGTTACTGATTGAGTACATATTGGGGTAGATAAGAGAGCGTACATAACTAAATGAGTAAATCTTGGTGTTAATTGAGAGAAAGTACAATATGAATTGAGTACAGGACACCCTGGCCAGAGAAAAAAGGTACTAATATTACTCAAATACTATATCCAGGGCAGACATACTAATATATACACCATGTAATTTAAGATTTTGTAGGTATTATCACACACACACACACACACACACACACACACACACACACACACTCAACTTACCAATCAGGGTGCAGAGTCCAGTTACCAGAGGCAAAGTGATCCATAATCTCTGAAATTATATAAATAAATCAATTTCATACGTTTACAAGACATTTAGACACTTATAACACAGTCAGTTTATTACGTCATGACAACATTGAAATATATACAGTTGAGTCCAAAAAAGAATGCCCGTTTTTTTTTATACGCGACTATTTTAAACAAGGGTATTGTTTTTGTTTGACTCTGTACCCCTTTGAGTACTAGTGAATTTTTAATCCTTTGAGTACATTAAGGTAATCTCATGACTAAATTAATGTAATTCGTGTATTAATGTACTCAAGGGGTTTAAATCATTAGTACTCAAAGGTTTATTATCATATTCCAATTCACTTGATCTTATTTCTCTACTTTCCACATAAACAAATGTTTTACTTAATAACACTACTTCTCACACATAAATAAACTACATACTTAACACTTTTCACCCACATAGACAAGTAATTCACTTAAAACTTCCCTAATATCTACTTACACCCACTCAAAAAAAAAAACTATCTATACCACATTGTGTTGAGACAATATAACACAACGGACGAAGGATTTTGACAACCCTACCGAGGCAACAGGAGTCACAGTGTTCATTGTGAAACTCATCGATCACACCAAGTACAGATAGATTTTTTTGAGTGACTGTACCGAACATAACCCAACTTACCCTTATTGGTCCGTGGATCTTGAATTTCCCTGGTAAGTTCTATCTGTCCGTGTACTTTATATTTGCCATAGGATTCAGGTAAGGCAATCCCCAGACTGAAGGGCGTTCCACCAATCATCTGTGTATAATACCACTGCTCCCTCTGAACAACGCGTTTCTGAAGGAAGGGGGGGAAGGTTTAGCTTAGGTTGGTAGAAACAATTGTCATGAAAGGGTTAAACTTTAGACCATCTTCCTCAAAGGGTTATATCATCGTATCCTCAAAGGTTTAAAACCATTGTTGTCAAAGGTTTAAACCATCAGCATCAAAGGTTTAATACACCCGATATCATTTTATCAACAATACAACATACCAGACTGTGTTTCTCTTACCATGCCGTCCAGGTGAATCTTAACAGCATGCATAGCCTCAACATCGCGCTGCTCAATCAACTCACGACGAAGCTGCAAAAACAGTATCGGATGAGAAATTTGTAAGAGTTAACCCAGAGCAGAATCAGAACTATTGGCGCTTGTGTGTTGTAATAAGTAAGAAAATTGGCTGAAATGGGCAAGTAACTAAGTAGGAAAATTGGTTGAAATAGACAAGGGAGGAAAACAAGTACAAGGATTATTTTAACACGAACTGAGGAGGACAAGTACAAAACATGACAGAATTCTTGACTTGAACTGATTTTACGTCAACTATAAGTGTCTAATTAATGTCAAGATTTATTTTTTAGTATAACATCAATAAACTGTTTTTATGTTGATATTATAATGTATTAATACACAACAACAACAACAACAACAACAGGTCTTAACTAGTGGGTTTTTTAATTAGTAAATAAACTAATACACTAATCTATTGAGGGGGGGGGGGAGATAGTCTACTAACCCCTCCTGTACTGAATACAGTCATCTGACGTTAACCAAATAAAATAAACAGCGACGTCTTAACCCAAATACGTGACGCCTCCGTAATAATGGGGTTAAAATTAGTCTCAATCTACAGTGCGAGGTAATTACTGCTAATTTCTGTCATGTTTTGAATCACCTTAGAACTGATACACACACATACACACAGGTGCTGATTATGCCCAGGTAGGTAATTGGATAAAGTCTTTATTGTAATTACCATACGTTAAATGACTCAAGTTCTAAGGGTAAATGTTATCTCGAGTTAATACGAAAATAAGGGAGGAGGGAGTGAGTTGATGGGGAGAGAGGGAGGTGGAAGGGGTGAATTGAAGGGGGGAGAGAGAGGGGGGAATAAGTTGAAGGGGAGAGGGAGGTGGAGGGGTGAATTGAAGGGGGAGAGAGAGGGAGGAGAGGAATGGGTTGAATGGGAGAGTAAGGGGGTGAGTTGAAGGGGGGAGGGAGAAGGAGGAGGGGTGAATTAAAGGGAAGAGAGAGGGGGAGGAGGGGGGTGAATTAAAGGGAAGAGAGAGGGGTGAGGAGGGGCAAGACAGAGGGTTCACATCTACAGGCATAAGAGAGAGTTACAGGTCTCAGGCTGTGTTCCAGACGAGATGTAAACAATGACATAAAATCTAAAGAAATAGACAGATTAACAACTATAAAGGAATTGAGAGGAAAAGATGTAATGCAGAGAGAAAAAGGATAAAATATAGAAGAATAGGGAATTACGAGGAAAAGAGGAAGAGGCAACATTACGATAAACAGATCAAAACACAAGGGGGGGGTCATAGGATAATAACAATGTTGGTCAAATTCGTTCTGAATATCACGACTCCAGAAGTGTGAGGCTAGCATGAAGTCAAGTCCAAATCAACATAATAATTCTTAACTAAAACACTAAACTTTCCTTATGTAGTCTACAGTAAACATTTTTTTTATTTATATCTTTCTAAAAAATTGATCATACCAGAATTATTCCTTCCAACAACAAAAGTCAACAATGGGTTACGTTAAAACATCTGCTTGACTAATCGGATTGGTAAGTTTAGGTAATATAAGAGACAGATTGGAACTAGTAGAATAAAGATTAGATCCAACTTGTATTTTTCTCTTGATTAAATTCACTTTATTTTCATCTAATTCAAAGTTACAGTAACTATGTGTATCCCTCATTAAGTAATAACTAACACCTTTATATGCCAGGTAAGATAACTTTGAGGCATAGAAAGAATGTTATGAATGTTTTTTCTCAAAACATCAAAATTCTTTCTACGTTTCTCATTATAAATCATTAAGTTTGATATTCTAACATTTACACTCTAGTCTACAATTAATTAGTTAACTTTGATAACATTAACACGATAGTCTACAATTAATTCATATTTAACAAGAATATCGAGTGTTGAGTAAAAACAAAAATTATCATCTTACTACATAACACTGAACTAAAGTCTGTGTGTTTGTACAGGATTGTGTTGTTGACATCTGAGGACTGGTACAAGACACCAAATATTATCATATGAAGAACATTAAAAGGCCCCTTTCTAGTCTTAAGTACTGTTTGTTCTGGTGTTAAATGGAAGAACACCAGAACAGAGTTTTTTGTTCTTGTATTCATTGATGATAAAAGATAAAAGAACATAGAGAACATAATATATCAGTCATAGCTTCATTATATCATGTTATCATACGAGAGATGATACAACCAAGAATATAACACAGACTTGATGTGTTCAACTGTTCAACAATAACACTAATTACAGTTACCATTACCTCATAATAGTCAAAGAAATCAGTCAATGTTTGGTCAGTCAAGAAACCAGTCATGATTTAGCCGTAGTAAGTCTTATAAACTCTAGGATAACACACGCTTACACACGTCTACTTTCTACAATACGTTGTCAATAACTCTGGGTGGACCAAACTACCATCTACCGTACAGGGAGTCTCTCAGCAAAAAATGTAAACAAACTGCCTTATATATTTTTGGGATGGAGAGACAAAGGAGACCACGTAAATGTTTATAATACAACTTCAATATTGTTCCCACTTGTTGATCTACGAGGTGGGAACAAATGAGGAGAACCAAGTTATATTAGAAGCATTTACGTGATAACTATGAATATCTGTAAGTTAGTTTGTATACTTTTTTTTTGAGATGCTTTGCATATACTCCAAAAACAGTAATCTTAGAAATTGCAGTTAGTATTGAGGGAGGGAATAAGTCAACTACGTTCAACAGATGACCCCAAGCAACCATCTGTATAAAGAGCAGATAACCAGCTGGTGGCGGAAGGTTTCAGATGGTTTTTCACACCAGCTTGGGGGGAGGGGGAGGGAGTTAGATACCGGTGAGCCTCTATGATGTGCTGATGCCCCTGTGAGACGTCCAGTGATAAGAGAACAGTGCTGGATATATTCATTAACTACCTGAGTTATTTACCAACACAGGTACAGTACAGTATCTTGATTTTGGTAGTGATATATAACTTTGTTTTAATTTCACAAAGGCAATTCTTCCTTCTATTAAGAGACAAATACTCTCCGTTGTTTACGAAATAATTTTATATACATATATATTTAACGAAGTTATTTTTCTATGATATACAATAACAGAGAAAATAAAAATATGATGTTGGTAGAATATGTTTACCACACAACACGAACAAGAGTTATGTGTCCCCAACATCGTCCACATCACTGGGGTTAACAACATGACATGCACATAAGACCAACATAGCAGAAAAATAGCTTGGATTCACTGTCTCATATATATTCTATTTTTTTTATAAATATCAAAGAGTAATAATGTACATGATCTCCACACACGTATGTTTATTGTGAACCCAAGGTCATCATCATCATCTTATATGGTCATTTTCACATCAAAGGTGCAAAAAACACAAAACAAAATCCGTTCATGCCATTCCCGTCTTGAAGAAAATGTAATGAAACGTGATTGGTGGAGCCATCATCGTCGAGGCCCCGCCCCCTCCATCAGCAAGAACAGAAACATGAGTAAAAGAATAACACACAAAGACTGGACGTTGAAGATGACCATATAACTATGAACAAGGCCGGAAATAACACGATAGGAAGCAAGTGGCTAAGTAGAAGAACAGTTCCAGAGTCTTTTAGCCAAGAAGCAGCAGCAGCAGCAACAGCGATCTTCACTCTCCTAACTAAAGAAGAGAGAGGCCTTCCATGGCTCCTCAACCAATGGCAAGAAACGTCCTAGAAGCCCAGAGTCAAAAATAGGACAAAACAAGAGGATATCTTTCAAATCCTTGGCTAGTAGGACAGAGGCATTCTAAGTTATTCCTTGACCAACGGGAAGGAGACAACCCCCTCCCCCTGATCTTGTGTGACCAATAGGAAGAGTAGGAGGACCATGAGGAGTTGTAAACAAAGAGCACTAGAGGATTGAAGGCAGGTACAGAAGCCTACCCGCCCAGGCTAGGCTTCCACACTCCAGTACCTTGCTATTGTAATCTCTCCACATTGTCAGCTGCGCCACACCATGGAAGGAGGAGAAATATCGAAGAACACATAATAATAAAGGTTGAGAGAAAACAAAAAACACAAAAGATTATACATGGTTTATTAGGGTGAGATCTGGTGATTAAGAGGCATTCCATTTTGATACATAGATTCTAAGATCGAATTCTGAAATCACTTGATAATCTACAGTAATATAATTACTCAGGTTGAATTATAAAGTTAATTATGACGTTACCTGTTTATTAAGTAACTCTTGACTCAAAATGACTTACATAAAACACATCAATGACTATTAGTAATAAAAAATATCAACTTGACAATTACGAGAAATGTTGTTCATCAGTTTTACATTATCAGATCATGAATAACAAAGCCAGAATTTATTGAATATGTTACAATGTAAATGAAAACTATACAATCAGATATAAACATTCATCAGTTATCTCAGAACTCGATCTTAAAATATCAGAAGCATTTAATAAACTTGAAACAAAATCAACCATAAAAATAAAAATAAAATATTACTGACTGAATTTTATGTGAAATTATAGAAATTATGTTAAATAAAGAAACTGTTAAAATATTCTCACGGACGATATACATTACTAATTTATATGCACAAATATTGTTAAGGTGTTTATATAGTTTGTCGTCCATTGAAGAAAAAATAAAGTTTGTTTATATTAAAGAATAAGAACACTTACCTAAACTTAAGACTTAATGGTAGATGTGATAACTAATGGTAGTAGATGTGATAACTTATGGCAGTAGATGTGATAACTTATGGCAGTAGATGTGATAATTTATGGCAGTAGATGTGATAACTTATAGTAGTAGATGTGATAATTTATGGCAGTAGATGTGATAACTTATGGTAGTAGATGTGATAATTTATGGTAGTAGATGTGATAACTTATGGTAGTAGATGTAATAATTTATGGCAGTAGATGTGATAACTTATGGCAGTAGATGTGATAATTTATGGTAGTAGATGTGATTACTTATGGTAGTAGATGTGATAATTTATGGTAGTAGATGTGATAATTTATGGTAGATGTGATTACTTATGGTAGTAGATGTGATAATTTATGGTAGATGTGGTAACTTATGGTAGCAGATGTGATAATTTATGGTAGATGTGGTAACTTATGGTAGTAGATGTGGTTACTTATTGTAGATGTGATAATTTATTGTATAATGAGTGTATTAACTAATCATATGACCTAATGTATGAGTGTATTAATTAACTATATAACATGTATAATGAGTGTATTAATTAACTATATAACATGTATAATGAGTGTATTAACTAATTATATAACATGTATGAGTGTATTAACTAATTATATAACATGTATAATGAGTGTATTAATTAACTATATAACATGTATAATGAGTGTATTAACTAATTATATAACATGTATAATGAGTGTATTAATTAATTATATAACATGTATAATGAGTGTATTAACTAATTATATAATATGTATACTAACTGGGCCGCCACTTACCGCTAGGAGGTCGGAGTTGTTGGCACGAGGACCTGCCTCGTTGTCTGTCAGTTCGACCTCAGCAAAGTCCACACTGTTGTAGTTTGGCTTCAGTATGTCTTGGAACTAGTGTAAGGGTGGAGTGGGAATATCCACGCCAGCGAGAGAGAGAGGAGAGAGAGAGAGAGAGAGAGAGAGAGAGAGAGAGAGAGAGAGAGAGAGAGAGAGAGAGAGAGAGAGAGAGAGAGAGAGAATGGCAGAATTGAGGCCACTACAGGAGAAATAGTGGAGAGAAAGAGAGAGACAGACAGAGAGAGAAAGAGAGATTGGAGAAGAAGTAGAAGAGGAATAGCAAAAGGGGCGGTAAGGAAAAGTGCTAAAAAGATAAGCAGAACAGGGGAGGGTGAAGAGGAGGAGGAGGAGGAGGAGGAGGAGGAGGAGGAGGAGATGAGGAGGAGGAATCAAATATATAGATTAATAACATTATACCATTAAATCTTACCACTATATATAATTATCATACATTATTTGTTTCCTGACTATGCCAGCAAGCATTTAAAGCATATAATGTTGTATAATGAGTTGAGGGGATGGAGGGGGAGGAGGGGCGAGAGAGGATTAGCAGATTAGCCAGAAGGGTTTTGGTTTTTGATGAGCCTTGGAGTTTGAGGGGGGGGGGAGGAGGAGGAGGAGGAGGTTACAAGGGAGAGGGGGGTAGGGGGTAGGGGCTCTCATACTGTATTCTGGAAACTTATTTTAATCTTTAATTTCATTCTAACTCAAGAAATATTTTTATTTCTTTCATAATGGTTTATCTTTCTGTGTGTGTATATATGTGTTTATGTAATTTGATAATAATATTGATTACCATTAATATGTTATAACCCGGGTTAATGATATCAAACTCTTACTACTTTATAATAATAATATCGGTGCAGGATACTCAAGACTTATTGTGCAAGTTACAATACACTTTGATCAACACATCACAATCTCTACAACACACAGAAAACAACACAATAGTTTCTTCTTCTTTATCATCTATGTAAAAACCCGATGTCTATTTAGTCAATATTGCAAAGACTACTTTCGTGTGGTGGTGAAGGCACTTGACATTGTTACAAGTGTTTGGGTAAAGACACTTATCACTTGGCACCTGATGCCAGCCCCGATATGGTTGGTAATCCGATCGTATCTCGTGGTTAAGACTGTTCGTATCTTCAGGTTAAGGTCGTTTTTATCTTGAGGCTAATGTCGTTCGTAAGAGAGTTTAAGACTGTTCGTAGTTCGTATCTGAGGTTAAGATCGTTCGTATCTTGAGGTTAAGGTTGTTCGTAAGTAAGATTAAGGTCGTTCGTATCTTAGGTTAAGGTCATTTGTAAGTATGATTAAAGTCGTTCATATCTTAGGTTAAAGTAATTCGTAAGTAATATTAAGGTCGATCGTATTTGAGGTTAAGGTCATTCGTATCTTAAGGTTAAAGTCGTTCGTAAGTAAGATTAAAGTCTTTCATATCTTAGGGTAAGGTCGTTTGTATCTGTGTTGATAAGGTTATAAGTTTGACACTGTATACCGGATACCAACCCTTAATATGGGTACTAGAAGGAGGTGTTGGGTGACAGGAGCTTCATATACTACTGTGGTGTTGAGTAAGAAATATAAACTAATTCTAACATTCCGGCGGTAGTCACGCTCACTAGTTCCACACAGTACGTTACCTGTCGGCCGCCACACCACATCACCTCTCATTAGCAGTGTTATTATTTTTCTCTTGTCTATGAAATCCATAATATAAAGTTACTAATTGTTTAATATATTTCTATCCATTTTGTTTTTCATGAATTAATGTGTTAAAACTGAGTTAAATTTATGGATTCCTTATTATTAATCTAGTCATTAAATTTTATAGAGGAAAAAAAATTATATCCACTTTTTGGAGATTAATTAAAAATCGAAACTTAAATTTAGTATCTAACCTAAGTTAACCTAACCTAACATAATACAAGCTAACTTAACCAAACTTAACCTAACTTAACCACTCCAAGTACCGTTATGGTGGTGGTTAATCATTAGGTGACATAAGCTGGGATAGGGAAAATAATCGATTAAGACTTAAATTACATATGTTAATTACCTAAAAATACCAATTATATATAAGAGCGTATGATGTCTCGTAACTACTCTACGTCAATACAGTAAGAGACATATCCCGATATATGGATAAACGGAACCATTAAACCACATCTTATTATTTTTGGTTTATATATTTTTTTTCTTATATCTATGTCAGAGATGCAAGAGGATGGAGTGGTGACCGATAGATAAGACTGGGTAAGGTGGAGGAAGTGGTGGAGAAGCAATTGGTGGTAGTGGTATGGTAGTGGTGGTGGTGGTGGTAGTGGTAGTGGTGGTGGTGGTAGTGGTAGTGGTGGTGATGATAGAGGGTACCAAAAAAAAAAAAAAAATAATGTCAGGTTCAGATTCTCAATAAAATGTTTGGTTAAGTTACGCCCCAATTTGAAAGACAGGAAATAATGAAATAAATAATTCTAATATCTTCACTAACTTCAATGTCACTCAAACTACCCTGATACATTACTGTGACTAATTTTATTTATTTATTTTTTATATAATCCGTAAGTAATTGATTTTCTAGTTTATAATTGCCTTGAGAATCTGACTTATGACTGGCAGGAAAACTTGGTCAGATCAGTGACTTAGAGTGAAGTTGATTGAATGTGGTATTTACTCAGTTGTGGGTGAATTTCCTCCTTATAGAGAGTTATGTTAAGGTCTCAAACGGTAACACAGTACTTCTAGGGAAAAAAATTCGATATCATATCATCTGTGAATCTTTAATGCAATACCTGAGCTATCAAATTTCACCTTGATTAGAACAGGTAAATATTTAATTAACCTTCAACACCTGAGCTATTTAAGTGTACTATAATTATCTAGGCTAGTTAACATAGATTAAAAATAGCTCTAGTTGATTCACAAATAATAAGATACTAGATATAATTTCATTCCCTTCAACACACTATTAACACACACACACACACACACACACACACACACACACACACACACACAGGTACAGTGACACCTTCTTAACCTTAACTTAACCCCCTATAACAACAAGTGTAATGACGTCACTTTATATCCACAGTAATAATAGTCATAATAGCAATTAAAAAAAAGAGATAAATTTATCTTCAATCCAAAAACAAAAACAAAAGCGATAAAAAAAAACCACGATAAATAATAAATAAAGATAGTAATGGTAATAATAATATGTTACCAATATCATGCAGATAAATGAAATACTAACCACAGCACAGCAAACTTGACGACATTCCTTATAAACCAACCAACAAACAAACAAACAAACAAACAAACACAAAAAAATATATAATGTTATTTTTTTTTGTATCAGAAACATAAATAAGAGAATCAATGACAAGACGACTGACTGTATGGAGTAACAAACACTCAAGGAAGCTGAGAAAACAGACGATGGTGAACAGGAAAAGAAAATATGCAAACCAAATAAATATTAATTATTTAAGAGGAAATAACAAGCATAATAGAGAGAGTAAAAGGAATATGTTAGTAAAAAATGATAATAATAATAATAATAATAATAATAATAATAATAATAATAATAATAATAATAATTAGAATGGTTATATCAGCATTGTGTTCCTTGCAAAATGGAGTGATAAGTATCGTGTTACTTAGCTGCAGAGACAAAAATAAAAGCGTTTATTTTTTTTATATAGATATCAATTGTCATGCTACTTCAGTTCGTCAAACCAAGCGAAATATCACCACAGAAATGTATATATATATATATATGTTTGTATGTGTGTATGTATATGTGTGTATGTGTGTATGTATGTGTGTATGTATGTATGTCTTCTAGTCTACGTTGATGTTATGACGTAGGTGAGATGTTATGACGTAGGTGAATTTGTTGTCGTCATGAGTGTCAGACCAAAACATGCAGACGGACACAACGAGATCCATAATGCTAGTGGTTCTGTAGTTTACTCGCCAATGTAAACATCATCTGTTCATTCTATTGGTGAAAAGTTTAATCCATTTAGTAGTTTTAAGTAATGATCAAATACTCTATTGAATTCTCCATTTTTAAAAACTAAACTAAGTCATTAAGTAATATAATTCTCTACTAAGGGTGTAAATAGACTGATTGAAGTCGAGGCAATAGCTTACCTGTCGCCGAAAAAGATATCAATTGTTTTTTTATCTAAGTTTCCCCTTTTTTTAACATTACTTTCCACCAAAGAAAACGGGAACAGAAAGGCGTGACCACAACATATACTACCCTCAAGAACTCTACTGAAACATTGAACCACAAACATACAGGAAAACTTCGAAGTGTCCACCATCTTTCCCTCATGATGGCAAGGCATTTATGAGATGCTGGGAAGTTATCAAATACGGAAGCTAAAATCCTCTAGAGAGACTAAAGAGAAACTCTGCTAATCACCAAGAGTGTGACAGCGTTATTTTTTTTTTTTTTGGCTTTTTTTTTAAGGGAAGTTGTAAGCTGTAGGGAAAAGCGATGTGATAAAATAATATAATTCTTAAACTATAATGGGTGAAACCTCCATTATAACGGATTTAATGGACTTCTTTCATCATAAAGTCCGTTAAATAAAAGTTTCATATTTAACGGACTTGCATCTTACGGATTACCTTCTATCATAAAATCCGTTAGGAAAAAAGTTTCATATATAACGGACAAAGTTCTAAGGGACGGGACTACCTTCTCTCATCACATAGTCCGTTAGAACAGTCTCATATTTAACGGACTTCAATCTAACTGACTAACCTCTCACATAGAGTCCGTTAAATAGAGGTTTCACTATATATATACTGTATATATACGGTTTACCGAGGGTTACCAGGCCACGGTTATCAAAATAAACCCAATTCTTTCACAAATATAAAACACAAGTGGCTTAAAACGGCTGATGGGTTTAATATAACAAGGGACTAGCTGCCAAGCCTGCCATTATTGAGTCAAAACAAAGGGATTCTTACTAAAGGGATACTAAGGGATTCTCAAAGGGATACTATCATTCTACAGTGATACCTGGGTGATTCTACAGTGGTACTATCATTCTACAGTGACAGCAGGGCGATTCTACACAGGATACTATAATTCTACAGTGATACTAACATTCTACAGTGATTATACAATTCTACAATGATACCAGGGTAATTCTAAAGCGGTACTATCATTCTATGGTGATACCTGGGTTATTCTACAGTGATGCAATCCTTCTACAGTGATACTATCAATCTACAGTGGTACCTGAATGATTCTACCGTGACACTATCATTTTACGATGATACTTGAGTAATTCTACAGCGATGCCAATATTCTACAGTGATACCTGAACTAGCGGGGTAGGTAGGTTAGGTTAGGTAAGATTATACTCAGGTTACACGGTCTCACAGGGACTACTGAGTAAACAACACTAGCAGAGATGCCCACATACAGCCGTCAGGTGGGTGACTTAAGCAGGAAACACACACAGGTATCACTATGGATGTATATGCTGGGATTACTAGGATTGCTAGGATTGCTGGGATTGCTGGGACTCGGGTGATACTAAGGACACCACATACAGGTCTATGGGTTATTTGGGACACAAAAGTAAACACTGAGGACAGACTGATATGGATTTCTCTCAGGTAAACAAAAGTATTACAAACACAGGGATCATTCATATAAGGAGATACATTAATTAAGACAACAGGTAACGTACACAGCTTGGATATAGGTAACCAACCACTGGGAGGATACTACAGATACAGGTTGAGAAGTACAGGAAGATACAGGAGGATACAGGAGGATACAGGAAACATTGTCACACTCTTGATGTTGATCTAAACAGCTTCACAGACATAGAGCGGATGACCGGGGTTCCATTTTACCCCCTGGACACTGCATATGTATAATAATAATAGAGAAATAGAGAGAGTTCAGTATAGTATGCCGTGCCTACATGAAGAGGAATTATTAGTTGTTACCCATTTACGCTTGTCACGTGACTTCCTCAGTACCTCAGCATTTGCTTCTTCGTGCTAGGGAGAAAACAAGGATAGAAAAGTGATAGAAAATAGAAAGGAATATTAAAATAAAGGGAAAAAGTGCTAAAAAACTAATGTTTATACTGAGGGGGGGAGGAGGGGGAGTCTATCCAAGAGAATTAAGTGAGCAAGTTTGGTAAATATATATACTGCTTATATATATAAAAAAGAAACTTATAAAATCCATGTTTTAAACCTACAAAGAGGATTTTAATGACTTCTTATTTTGACTACAAAATACTAAGAAGGGCATACTGTATTTAGATAAGGGAAAGCAAGGTCTTACAACACACACAGTGGGTGAGAATTAAACTCTAGTATGGAAAAGTCGACCAATGTGGGCAGATAAACTATACGCCACTAAGTAATGTCTAAAGTCAAAATTACATGTATTTTAAAATTCTAAGGAAAATATTTAAGCCTCAAGAGAGGGTATGGGATAGTAAAGTGAGAGAGAAATAGAGAGACATTAGAGAGAGAGAAAGTGAGAGACAGAAAGAGATAACTTACCACTGGGCGTAGATCGGGATGGTAAAGCACATAGCCGTTTCTGTTTACCATAAAGGAGTAGCCGTTGACGCCAAGCTGGAAGGTAGAGGAGTGTGAATACACACACACACACACACACACACACACACACACACACACACACACACACACACACACACACACACACACACACACACACACACACACACACACACACACACACACACACACACACACTCACACACTTATAATCTTTCTTCCTGTCAAAAGAAGTACACGACAGATACTACTGAATTATAAAGAAAATGTTGTATATCTTGTGACACTCTGTAGGTCACGACATACTCATCAGGTGATTCATCTCATTAAGGTAAAAGATTTTTATATGATGCTGAAGAAAAAAGAATCCTTTAACAAAGACAATTTCAGCACACATACACTAAATTTATTACATGCCCCTTCTTCCCTTGACATGACAAAAGAACCACCCCTCACGTCACACTACAGACGACACACACCCCTTCAATCACACCCTGTAGTATCCAGAATCTATGCTTGAAAGACCCAAACTACTACAGCGACTAAAAGACCCTGTTTGTTTACCTTGTAGGGGGGGACGAGCTTCTCAATCTCACGGATGGGGACGTCGGTACCTGCTACGCCCAACAAGTTCGCTGTTCTCACCTGCCAAGACAAACCAGAGAAGTTGTGGAGTGAGTCACAGATCAAGGTGGAAGGACGGGCTAATGCTGCAGATTTAATGAGTCTAATGAAAGACCTGAATGTCATAACATGATTCCCTTTTTCCCGATTAATGGGAAGTTGCAAGGAAGGTAAAAGTGCAAGACCAAAACATGCGGAATTGAAAGAAACTGCAGGAAAATAAGTTTAACAGACTTACTGTGTTATAAGGAGTAAATAATAGTAATAATAAACTGATGTTATCTTATAGGTGCTGAGTGGTCTCGGTGTTGTGTGAGACAGCCTTGTTAGGTGTGTTGACGGCAGGTGAAATAAACACAAATAAATTGCAAGCTAATCTAGAGAAACAACAGTGAACAAAATACATATATTGAAAAGAAAACGGCTTGCGGAGATGCAAAGAAACGCAAATCATGTTAAATCATGTTATGAGATGTGGGAGTGTTCCGCTAGGGGAGACATTTGAGCATTGAAGGAAGAAAAAGTCTCAAGGTGTGCAGTTTCACTTTATATGGAACCCTCGCTTGTATTCTTAAATCTTCACAAGTGACTTACATGAAAAATATATTAACAGTTTTGTTACTATGACACAAGTAAGTTTAAGCAAAATAGTAAAATAAATAACGTCTTTTAACTTTATAGATTACAATTTTGTAAACACGACAAAAAAGACTGGACCATTTTGAGCGACTCTGAGCAAGGAAGGATGAAGGTGACCGAGGCAGACTGACTGGGGGAGGGACGCATACCTAGTACAGTGGTCGGCGCCGTTTTGTGAGATGTGGCACCACTGTGTTTGTTTACATCTTATTAAAACTCCCAGAATGGCCCTAAGGAACCTCGCAATAGTAGCCAGACTAATGATGCCAGATAAACATTCCACAGAATTGCCACATGTCACAAAATGTATCAGCCACTTGTACCAGGTAGAAATGGAGCTGACTGTACCTTCAACCCCTTACCACCGCTCTCCCTCACTCAAAATGAACACACGTCAGTGATGATTACAACCCAAAATAACAAAAACAGATATAAATAATTAATTCTCACTTACGTACAGATAAAAATGATTGACCACTGATGCTCTACACGAAGAAAGCTAACCACATATTAGTTAGTAGTTGTTTGATTCAATAGAAAACTACATTACAAATATCCACAATAGTCTAGGCTTGAAGCAACTATGGAGAGGGGAGGAGGGGGGTCAAAAAATAAATAAACTAAACTCTACATTTGACATTGGCTTTGACTGTGACAACTAATTGGGTTTTAAAATCTACAGAAAGTCTAATTTGTTGGAAAGTGGGTGAGCGAGCGATGTTAGCTGCAAAGTAGTACTATCATTATTGACTTTCTAAAACCGGAAGAGGCCACACTATATAAACTTTGATCAAGTCTCTTATTTTATTATGGCTTTGCATTCACAAATTCTCAAATTCAA